>NC_062536.1:16817806-16877806 GCF_022655615.1 Tachysurus fulvidraco
AAAAAAAAGAATTAAAAAGCTTCATGACTCTGATAAACAGGCCAAATATTGTTCATTTAAAATATTAATCATTTATTTTTTAATTTCTTTCTTTTTTTTATCATTTATTTTTTGTATCGTTAAAATGTTTTAGGAAATACAAAGAAACTGTAACTCCCTTTGGCGACCTTGTGTGTGTTTGTGTGTGTGTGTGTGTGTGTGTGTGTGTGTGTGTGTGTGTGTGTGTGTGTGTGTGTGTGTGTGTGTGTGTGTATGTGTGTGTGTGTGAGGCTTAAGAAGCCAATGTGTTAGGATCCAGGATCCAGAATAATCAATCCAGAGGGACAGTGAGGCAATGCAGCGGGTTTTAATCAGTCTCCCAAGCTGACCTTTCATCCTCTCTCTCTCTCTCTCTCTCTCTCTCTCTCTCTCTCTCTCTCTCTCTCTCTCTCTCTCTCTCTCTCTCTCTCGCCCTTCCTCTTCTTCTGTAAGTTTGTATGTACAGTCACGTCTCAGTACTTGTCCTCCCTCCCTCTCTCTCTCTCTTTTCCAGGCTCTCTGACAATCCTTTTGCATCTTTCCCTCTCCGTGTGTGTGTGTGTGTGTGTGTGTGTGTGTGTGTGTGTGTGTGTGTGTGTGTGTGTGTGTGTGGATGTTTGTATTTGTGTATCTGATCTGGTTGTGGTCCTGTGCCTCGTCCCCCTGTGTGCTTTTCTGTTGTGGCTCTCTGGGCTTTGATGTGTGTTAAAGCTCCCCGCTGTCGTGGTTCTGCATTGTTTCTGAGGGTGACATTCAGTCTGCGGTCTCTGGATAGAGAGAGAGAGAGAGAGAGAAGAGAGAGAGAGAGAGAGAGAGAGCAGTGTGTATTGCAAAGCTGATTTAATTTTTGGATTTCTCTTGATATAAGAATCATGTCTTAATCATTGTAAAAGACTATTACCCTTCTTCTTCTTCATTAAAAGTTTTGTTAACTGCTGCCAAGCTAGTTCCTGTTATCGCTTCTGTTCTAGCAGCTAGAAAGCTAGCCATCTTTCCCTCACACGTCTCTCTGTTCGTTTCTCCTCATCACAGCTTGTCAGGTTACTAAAAAAGCATCAAGACTAAACTCCTCTGTGCTGAAGACATCCTGATGTTATGAAACCTGTGTGTCCTGACACCGGAGACTCCTTCCACAATGTTCGTTCTAATCTTATACAAGTGTGTGTGAATGAGCTGCTACTATAGACACAGTAATGCTCTGGATTCTTCATAACGGCTGAACGGTTTGGAAACGAGACACTATTTATTTTAGCTCCATTTAATCAGAGTATGTTCGCTATCACTGCGAAGAAAGAATGCTGATACGAGGAAATGACCGAGTTCTGTGAAATATCACTTATTTCAGTGTCCCATGCTTCTCAGACACATGTGACACATTCCAGGAACTCGTCGTCGCTCGTCTATCTGATCCTTGCTCCAGGAATTCACCTTAATCTTTTTTTAATCCACTGATGTGACCCAAGCGGAAATGTTTGCTTTTTTTATTTAATCGACTAATTTCGTTTAGAGACTGAATAGACGATAGAGATGAGGGAAATGTTCTATTAGAAAGGATTATACTGTATGGTGTAAAAAAAGAAAAAAGAGGCTTTTAACATTCTGCTCGTCTTTATTTTTGTCGATGCCGGACAGAACCGAGGGCTGGATGAGAATAGAGGGCAAGGGAGATGAGATGAATCGAGAGAAGCTGCATGATGGCTCCAGGGCTGTGCAGTAAGACTGATGGGCGTCCAGCGGCCTGGTGGCGTTGCCAGGACAGGATCAGGCATCGAGCCAAGTCTGATGGAGAGAGAGAGAGAGAGAGAGAGAGAGAGAGAGAGAGAGAGAGAGAGAGAGAGAGCAAAAATGAGAGAGAGAGAAGAGGGAGATAGTGGAAGAGAGAAAGTGAGACTGAGAAAAATAGCAAACAAGAAAGCGAGAGAGAGAGCAAGAGGGAGTGAGAGAGAGAGCAAGCAAAAAAAAGAGAAGGTGAGCGAGAGAGATAGAGAGAAGAGAGATATCGAGCAAGAGAAACAGTGATAGTGAGTGAGAGAGCAAGCAAGAAAGAGAAAAAGAGCGAAAGATAGAACGAGAGAGAGAGAGCGAGAGAGAGAGATGGAGTGGAGAGAGAGAGCAAGAATGAGAGAGAGAAGAGAGATAGAGCAAAAGAGAGATAGTGGAAGAGAAAGTGAGACTGAGCGAGAGAGCAAACAAGAAAGCGAGAGAGAGCATGCAAAAAAGAGAAGGTGAGCGAGAGAGATAGAGAGAAGAGAGATATCGAGCAAGAGAAACAGTGATAGTGAGTGAGAGAGCAAGCAAGAAAGAGAAAAAGATCGAAAGATAGAACGAGAGTGTGTGTGTGAGAGAGAGATGGAGTGGAGAGAGAGAGAGAGAGAGAGAGAGAGAGAGAGAGAGAGAGAGAGAGAGAGCAAAAATGAGAGTGAGAGAGAAGAGGGAGATAGAGCAAAAGAGAGGTAGTGGAAGAGAGAAAGTAAGACTGAGAGAGAGAGCAAACAAGAAAGCGAGAGAGAGCAAGAGGGAGTGAGTGAGAGAGCAAGCAAAAAAAAGAGAAGGTGAGCGAGAGAGATAGAGAGAAGAGAGATATCGAGCAAGAGAAACAGTGATAGTGAGAGAGAGAGCGAGAGAGAGAGATGGAGTGGAGAGAGAGAGAGAGAGAGGAGAGAGATAGAGCAAAAGAGAGATAGTGGAAGAGAAAGTGAGACTGAGCGAGAGAGCAAACAAGAAAGCGAGAGAGAGCAAGCAAAAAAAGAGAAGGTGAGCGAGAGAGATAGAGAGAAGAGAGATATCGAGCAAGAGAAACAGTGATAGTGAGTGAGAGAGCAAGCAAGAAAGAGAAAAAGATCGAAAGATAGAACGAGAGTGTGTGTGTGAGAGAGAGATGGAGTGGAGAGAGAGAGAGAGAGAGAGAGAGAGAGAGAGAGAGAGAGAGAGAGAGAGAGAGAGAGAGAGCAAAAATGAGAGTGAGAGAGAAGAGGGAGATAGAGCAAAAGAGAGGTAGTGGAAGAGAGAAAGTAAGACTGAGAGAGAGAGCAAACAAGAAAGCGAGAGAGAGCAAGAGGGAGTGAGTGAGAGAGCAAGCAAAAAAAAGAGAAGGTGAGCGAGAGAGATAGAGAGAAGAGAGATATCGAGCAAGAGAAACAGTGATAGTGAGAGAGAGAGAGCGAGAGAGAGAGATGGAGTGGAGAGAGAGAGAGAGAGAGGAGAGAGATAGAGCAAAAGAGAGATAGTGGAAGAGAAAGTGAGACTGAGCGAGAGAGCAAACAAGAAAGCGAGAGAGAGCAAGCAAAAAAAGAGAAGGTGAGCGAGAGAGATAGAGAGAAGAGAGATATCGAGCAAGAGAAACAGTGATAGTGAGTGAGAGAGCAAGCAAGAAAGGGAAAAAGAGCGAAAGATAGAACGAGAGAGAGAGAGAGAGAGAGAGAGAGAGAGAGAGAGCATGCCCCTCCTTCTGCTTTCTGCTATGAGCTGAGAGAGAAAAGGCAGGGGAGAGAGAGAGAGAGGGAGAGGGAGAGTGATAGAGGAACCAGCCCCACTGATGTTGACCTATATCTCCAGCTGAGACACACAAGCTCAGATCATCACATTAGCTACACATGATGCCTGATTAGTTGGAGTCATCAGCGTGTGCGTTTCTGTGTCGTCTAACTCACCACGGCTGCTGTGTTTGTTTCTCACCGCATCGGGCCGGAACACGCCGTTAGTGCGCCAGCGGGAAAGTCCAGGGATTACAGAGCGCTAATAACGTTTCACACTCAAAATCCAGGACATAACTGGCATACCTTAGCCGCTAATGCTGGGGATTTGTGTCAAACTGTATTTAGCAGAGCTTCAGGAATCCAGTTACTCCAGCTGTGACATGTGAGACTTCAGTAGAGCCGACAGGACGTCATGCTTTTAAACCAGATGTTTCATATATACATTCAATTCAAGTCAATTCATATAGAGCTTATTACAATGGACATTGTCTCAAAGCAGCTTCACAGAACAGAAAGATTACTAGAATACAAAATTCAAGATTAATATTAGATAAAGTGTTTTAAGAAACCCCTAAGGAAATAACGTGGAACTCTCACATCCCTCTCTCTTAGCTCTCACATCCCTCTCTCTTAGCTCTCACATCCCTCTCTCTTAGCTCTCACATCTCTCTCTCTTACCTCTCTCTTAGCTCTCACATCCTTCTCACATCCCACTCTCTTAGCTCTCACATCCCTCTCTCTTAGCTCTCACATCCCTCTCTCTTAGCTCTCACATCTCTCTCTCTTAGCTCTCACATCTCTCTCTTAGCTCTCTCTTAGCTCTCACATCCTTCTCACATCCCTCTCTCTTAGCTCTCACATCTCTCTCTCTTACCTCTCTCTTAGCTCTCACATCTCTCTCTCTTACCTCTCTCTTAGCTCTCACATCCTTCTCACATCCCTCTCTCTTAGCTCTCACATCCCTCTCTCTTAGCTCTCACATCTCTCTCTCTTAGCTCTCACATCCCTCTCTCTTAGCTCTCACATCTCTCTCTCTTAGCTCTCACATCTCTCTCTCTTAGCTCTCACATCTCTCTCTCTTAGCTCTCACATCCCTCTCTCTTAGCTCTCACATCCCTCTCACATCCCACTCTCTTAGCTCTCACATCCCTCTCTCTTAGCTCTCACATCTCTCTCTCTTAGCTCTCACATCCCTCTCTCTTAGCTCTCACATCCCTCTCTCTTAGCTCTCACATCCCTCTCACATCCCTCTCTCTTAGCTCTCACATCCCTCTCACATCCCTCTCTCTTAGCTCTCACATCCCTCTCTCTTAGCTCTCACATCTCTCTCTCTTAGCTCTCATATCCCTCTCTCTTAGCTCTCACATCCCTCTCTCTTAGCTCTCATATCCCTCTCTCTTAGCTCTCACATCTTACTCTCGCTCCTCTCACATCCCTCTCTCTCCTTTCACATCCCACTCTTTCTTTTCTCACATTTTTCTCTCTCTCCTCTCACATCCCTCTCTCTCCTCTCACATCCCGCTCACATCCCACTTATGTTATGCATACATTCCCCTTGCTGTTTGCTCACATCCCAACTTGCATTTGATTTATCTTTGATGGTCGATCGCCATTTCTTTTGATTCGTAGACAATAGATGGTTGTCATATCCACGTTTGAGAACTTCCTGAGATCTTCCTGGGAATTTTACAGTGTCACAGTGTCTATCGTGTCTATGATGTATAACACTGTTAAAACTTTTTCTTCAGTAAGTTTCAGCTACATAAAGAACACAGTGGCTCCTTATCAGGGATGTATTTAAATAAAGACTAAAGGAGTCGAAGCTCAGCGAATGTGACGTCGAAGGTGAAGTCATGTGACCGTGTGTGATGGAGTTTCTATAAAGAATAACATTAGCTTTTTAGCTGCGCTACAAAAAAAATTCCGAATTTTTATACATTTTAAAAAATCGTAAACTTTTTCGATACTGTTAAAAAAAGGAGAAAAATAACAACACGAGGTTTTTAACGAACGGTTCGTCATACAAAACAGGATCAACTCGTGTTCTCGCTTCATTTACGGCGGCTATAAACAACCGGCTCTTGTTTCTTTCTGTATTGAAGGTTTCTAAATTTAAAAAATGCAGCATGTCGTAAAAGGGGGAAAAAAAACAACTCGTTTGTTCTGAAGAGTTTCCTGTGATGTAAATAATAATAAACAACAACATTCTGACACTTTAGAGTCCTGTACATTTTGAAGAAACGTTTTCATACAGAAAACGTCACCATGTCGACGAGGCAGCGTTGTTAACTAAGGTGATTTACGACTGATTATTATGGCTGTTATGTGGAGCTTCTACCATGAGAGTGCAAAAGGAACCAACGTTCTGAATCATGAATCCAGCTATGCTCTGGTATGAATATTGTGTAATAACATCGTGTTCGCCCACTCTTTGTCTTTTTACAGCCTTAAGGGTTTCACTTGTAATATATTCAGATAAGGAGAAGGTTAATGGTTGGATTGTATGTTGTATGTACGGCCACGTAGGGGATTAGAACAGCGACTCCGACAGCGCATCTCCACGCACTGCTGTCGTTCAGAGGGGCTTACAAATCACTAACATGCGCCTACTACTCAGGCAACCCAATACCATCACGCTGTGTGACAGATCGAGTGAGCTCAACATCTCAGCCCAGTGGAAAGCTCTACACAGTCTCTCTCTCTCTCTCGCTCTCTCTCTCTCTCGCTCTGCTTCCCTCCACACCAATGACGATGGATGTATTTATTAGAGAATAAAGTAGCTCTAAGCAGCCGCAACACTTTTACAGTGGCCTCCCCCGCTGCTTCCCTGCACTACAATGTGCCCTATCAGACGTCTTACCGAGAACAAATTGAGAGAGTGGGGGAAGAAAGGAGGGCGGGGGAGAGAGAGGGAGGAAGAGAGAGCGTCCTGGGTGCGTCGGCAAATGGAGAGAGTGAGTGATGTGCGGCCAGTTTGGCCTACGTCTGGTTTCCTGAGTAGTCGGTGCTGAAAGCCATATGGGCTGGGAGGGCAGGAAAGAAAGGAAAAGCTAGAGAGAGAGAGAGAAAAAAAGAGAGAAAGAGACGGCACAGGCTCAACGCTTCGCTCAAATGAGTCATCCGCTGCCAGTTTGAGAGAGAGAGAGAGAGAGAGAGGGAGAGAGGGAGAGAGGGAGGGGAACAGAGAGAGAGACGGGGGGAGAGAGACGGAAAAAGAGAAAGGTAAAAGGCAACAGAGGAAGTGAAACAGGATGTAAAGAGGTCACAGGATAGATGGAGTGAATGATGGCATTTTGAGAAGGATGGATGTGTCAGTGGAAGAAAACAACACTGGGAAGCAAGTTCGGGGCATGATGACGAAGAGAAAAAACGACAGAAAGGCGTGTGTGTGTGTGTGTGTGTGTGTGTGTGTGTGTGTGTGTAGCCCACATGTCTTTGATTTACCAGGCTGCCTTCTATCTGGTTTAGTCACAGGCAGCAGGCAGCAGGCAGCCGAGACACTGTGGTAATGATATACAGCAGGCTGCTTGCTCTGACACCTCAGCACACGGATCTGTCAGAGCTGCCTCGCCACTGATCTCCCAGCACCCGCCGCAAAGCATGCTGGGACACACAGCTGGATAGGTTACCACCCTGGATCCACCTCCGCAACCTCCGCTCGCTTTCTGGTCTCTGTGGTGCACCCAGGGACATGGACGGGGACAGGGACGACTTTCATGACTCACAAACACTGTGCTCTGAAATGCGCTCTACATATTTGCCAGTTATCATAGCGGCATTTTGCATTTTTTATCCGCCGCTGTGTGTATGCGAGAGTCTGTGAGGCAGATTGTCTTCATTAAATCAGTCAAGCAACTGTTTGATGCACGTTGAGACTTCTGCTTCAGGGAAGGACTTTTTTGCTTTGAGCACTACTTTGAGCTCACTCCCACAGAGTCTCTCACAGACTCTCCTTCAACTATGTGTGTGACTGGAGGCTCACACACACACACACACACACACACACACACAGTGAAGCAGAGTCTCACACATAACCAGCCTCAGGATTACTCTCCACTCCAGAAAGTCAGTCTAATCTGCTGCCTATCCAATCTAACAAATAAATACAACCATTTATCCCACAGTTTCTCTTTCTTGCTCCTGGAACTCCCTGTTTTACACAATCCAAGACATCGGGTTCTCCAGGGTTAGAGTATTAGGAACCTGTGGTTCATCCACCACAAGACATGTCTCAGGAACTCAAGAACTTCAGGCTTGGAAGAAGCACAAGAGATTTTTTTTCTACAGCTAAATCAGTGTATGTACTTTCTGCAGTTTAGTATGTGCTACAGTGCTGGAGGTTAAATCCCATGAAGGGAAATATATCGATATAACCTTCACAGGGTGTCCGAGCTTCTTCCTCTACATCCGAGCGATGACTCAGGCTTGCTTTATGTCTTGGGCTGATTGGTAAAGTGGAACATTTGCATATCAATTATGTTTTCTGCACAACTGGTGAGTCAGAAACATTGTAGGAGTGAATTTTCATGCTTCAAGTGACATGTTAGTACCCAGAGCACTCGCTAAAAAAACTAGACTCTTGAGTATTCGTTGCTCGACTCCTTAAAGGGTCTGCAAAGCCTTACAACAGAGTGTTTTCTTAATCCTCGAATATCCAATAGACCCTTAAAGAACGCTCGAAGAACCTTTTGGAAAATCGAGCTTCAGGACGGTTCCTCAGAAGGTTCTGGAACGGCGATTAAAAGGCAGCTCAATGAATAGAAGCTTTTTGGAGTCCAGTGTATCTCCTAATACTCAATCCATTTGTCTTTAGAATGGTGGCCATGAGGTGAAATGGAACCTCAAAAACCCACCACCAGCCTTTCTTCTTCCTCTGAACCCAACCGCTTCCTGTGTTACAGCTACGTATGCTTCACAGCTTTAACTTTTAGAAGAAACAAACAGGGACAAGTTTCATTATGGTTCAGCTTGGAGGGCGGAAATCATTTCTGGAGCAGATAAGGTGTGAACCAGTGGTTCTATGGTTTGTAGAAAATTGTGTAGTGGTTATAGGTCTAGAAAGTACGTAATACAAAGTGTGACCTTAAACAGAAGCCAGTAATACAAGACGTGAAGCACTTTAGGTTTACACAGAAGATTAAATATCTGCACAACCTGAATACTCGAGTAAAAAAGTAAACAAACACTTCTGTAATACCGAGAAATCTTACGAATGTTGTAATTCGCCATGTTGGGAAATGAACTACATAAATACACAGAACAGAAACCCAGCTACTTTTCAGATGAAGTTGGTGACTGGAAAATGTGACTTGTGAGTGTGTTTTATTGGCTGTGCATAAATTTTGGCGCTCTGCCACTCAAGAGAATTTGCCAGGTCACCATGTCACATGGTGCTGCTTGCTTGAAACAGGAAAGCTCAGAGGACCAGGCCAGAGTTGTGCAAGCTCTGCATTTTGCCATCAAATCTGAAATCAGGTGCCTACTCTTACATCACTCAGGTCGATGAAGTTCACGTAACAAACACTGATCTATAAATCTGTTTGTCTGTTTTTGATCCAGGTGTGGCTTTTTTAGCTACGCCTGTTAAAGCTTGTTTAATTTTCACCTCAAATATCCTTAAACATTGTGTTCCCTCTTATGTTCCTGAGATATTGCCTCTGGTTGCGTTGCTATTGCATAAACCCCAGGAGAGCTTGTTGGATGGACTTTGCATTTTTGGCTAAAGTCAGCCCCCTTGTGGCCATCCAAAGAAACACCGACGGGAAGTTAGGTTGAATGTGTCGTCAGAAAGTTAGACTGTTACATAATAGACCGACAAAAAATGCTTACGGCCACAAGAGGGCGTCGTAAGTGCAAATTCAACCTACTGTACACGCTCGGGATCACCTGTGTGTGTGTGTGTGTGTGTGTGTGTGTGTGTGTGTGTGTGTGTGTGTGTGTGTGTGTGTGTGGTCCTGCTAAGAATGTATCGAGCATGTCCTCAGGTTTCCTTCCACTGTCTAAAGAAGTTATAGTAAAATGAACAAATTGCTCATAGCTTGAGAATGAGTATGTGAATGTGTGTGTACATCAGTGTCCTGTGATGGTATTCCCATCTTGCTCCCAGTGTTCCCAGAATCCTCCATATCTCCAGATCCTCCATTAACTCACCTGGATAGAATGCTTACTAAAAATGAATGAATCCGTATTTGAAACTTACTGACCTCCCTGCTGTGGACATGTGAACTAGGCAGTTAATTGACTCACTGATTCATAAGGATTACTTTGTTTACTCTGTCACATTTTTAACACAACTTTCCAATTTGAAAATGTCGACATGTCTATACCAAGTAGAGCATAGACATAATGCATATATTGTACGACGCTGTAAGTTTTGAATCAAAAGATTCAAAAGAACCGAATCTGTAAAATGAGTCAAATGCCAATTACGGTATGGCTGGTAAAACAGGAGGCGCGAGGAATTGAGCGTGGGGGTGTGAAGGTGATATCTAGGTTGTGTGTGTGTGTGTGAGAGAGAGAGAGAGTGTGTGAGAGAGAGAGAGAGAGAGAGAGAGAGAGAGAGAGAGAGAGAGAGAGTGTGTGTGTGTGTGTGTGTGTGTGTGTGTGTGTGTGTGTGTGTGTGTGTGTGTGTGTGTGTGTGTGTGAGATGAAAGGCTTCAGAGAGGCCGCTTTATCATGCACAGACCGCTCGGAAATCGGGTGGCGTCTCTCTCTCACACACCAATTCCTACCGTGCCTATAGTAGTGCACTTAAATGAGTTTGTTTCTGGAGGAGGGGGAGAGTCGCCTGAGATAAACCCCTGTTCATGCTGGCGCTGATTGACGCTATAAAACTGTACTGGAGTCGTATTCATCACACCTCTCGCGATACGGTGCGGCGCGCTGATGTTCCAGCTGAACTTCAATAACATGTCACGTGATCAGTGCGTAACCTCTCATGCGCGTTTGCTCTTTATCTCTGCGCATGATTTTGTGGCGTGGTTTTGAATTAAAGGCCTGTGCGTGTTGTGCGTAAAGGTGCACATTTTCACCCAGCGGTTTTTTCAATAAAGTCTCATGAGGCGTGATTGTGTCTCTTTTGTACTGAGAGATTTATAAAGGCAGCGGGGGTGAAACTGACAAAGATGAAATGTATGCACGCCTTTATGCCTTTATTTAAACTGGGATTCTTGGATTTCCCCCTCTCTTGTAAGGCTTTATTGCGATAAAGTAGAGAAAGCTGAAAGGGGGATTTTACGCATGTGAACTTGGATGGAAATTACTTTTTTCCAAGCCGTTAACTCCTTTATACACACACACACACACACACACACACACACACACACACACACACACACACACACACACACACACACTCCCTCATTCGGTCAAGGCCTTGTGACTTTTTTGTTTTGAGAGAATCCAAGAAAAAATGAGAAATTAGCATTCCAATGTGGCGACTAACACAAATGTATCAGTATTAACACCATGAACTCTTTTTTTTATTATTATAACTTTTTTCTCGTTCTTAAAAAATATCCCATCAATTTCTAATCCAGGGTTGCCAGATCCGCACTAACAAACACTAACAGGATTTAAAAACACACTATTCATCCTACACGAATATTTCAAAAACAGATAATATCCTGAAAAGTACATGTTTTGTATGTTTATTTACATATATATATAAAGCTTTGTAGTGTCTAAAAACTGATCATTTTAAGGCACGTCGTTTCCATGTAAAAGATACATATTCAAAACATTTAATTGAGGACACAACAAGGGCAAACATATATATATATATGTATATATATATATATATATATATATATATATATATATATATATATATATATGTGTGTGTGTGTGTGTGTGTGTGTGTGTGTGTGTGTGTGTGTGTGTGTGCGAGTATGTGTGTGTATGTATGTAGATAGATAGATAGATAGATAGATAGATAGATAGATAGATAGATAGATAGATAGATAGATAGATAGATAGATATGAGCTGGCGGTGAGATTCCAGTTTAGTATGTGTACTATGGATCTGGCAACATGCCAGACGCTGAATCTCACTCTGTTTATTCTGCTGCCCTCTCGTGGTGTCTCCGTGTATTTGTCAGCCCCTCCCCTGCCTACTGTTGCCCCGAAGAGAGGATGGAGAGGGCAGGAGGGAGGGAGAAACAGAGAGGTGGCGTGTGTGTGTGTGTGTGTGTGTGTGTGTGTGTGTGTGTGTGTGTGTGTGAGAGAGAGAGAGAGAGAGAGAGAGAGAGAGAGAGAGAGAGAGAGAGAGAGAGAGAGAGAGAGAGAGAGTTGTTGTGGGAACAGAGAAGTGTTTAGTGTAAGTGTGTCGGGAGCGAGAGCTAGAGACACAAACTGGACTTACACAACATGCGCCACTGCATTTAAACCACCAAAGTTTTGCACTTAATTCAACTTGCAAAGGAGTTGGATTTTTTTTTTCCCTGCACATAAAATATACAATGCGGCATGATCTTCCAGCTGACTAGTAGCTTACTTCCAGTGGAGTTCCAGTGATCTGACGCGCACACGGATGATGATGTTCTCTTGCGACCTGCGCGCTTTGCGCTCACTATAAATCTCGGGCTGAAGTGGATCTTTATTACCGTTTCCTGTGTGTTTCCCCCCAGAGGAGACTCCGTGTTTTTTGGGCCGCAGAGCGCACAGAGGAGAGATGGATGTCGGAATGAGGCAGACGCACAGCACCTCGGCAGGAGTCCACCTACTGCTGGCACTCACAATGATCGCCTGTAACTCTCACCTTCTGGTGCAGGCCAACTCGTGGTGGTGAGTACACGTTCATGTCGACTTAATAAGAGAGATTAGAGGTTAATGCTAGGTGAGGGTTGACGTGAGGATATAGATACTGGGTGACATGTTTGAGATGGGAATGAATCAAGCAGCCTGCTGCGAACTGAGAACAAATGTGGAGGCTTTACAACAATATTTACCTTCAGCTCCAAATGGTCGCCTGTTTGTAAATAAGGGGAGCAGCATGGCGTGACCTGGTGTGAAGGGGAATTAGGAGACGTGTGCGTTTCAGAGTACAAATTAATACCGCTGATCCCTTTGATCAGATAAAAAGCCTCATGTCGAGACATGAAAAGTGAATTGATACAGTATGTGTAGTGTACAGAGGTAACACCATGGGTACATTTTTTATTTGGACTTTTAAGCCAGATGTACGAAACACACCTTTTCAGGTAAACCATGTAGCCTTGCTAATACCACTTAACTGATAATGAAAAGCACAGCTTGGTGCCTTCATTTCTAAGTGAGAGTTATGACAGCCTTTACGTGACCTGAAGTCTCAGACTGACCTTTTTTATTTGCGCATGCAGGTCTTTGGCCATGAACCCTATCCAGAGACCAGAAATGTACATCATAGGCGCACAGCCTCTTTGCAGCCAGCTTACAGGTCTGTCTCAGGGCCAGAGGAAGCTGTGCCAGCTCTACCAGGACCATATGGTGTACATCGGCGAAGGCGCAATGACGGGCATCAAGGAGTGCCAATATCAGTTCAGACAGAGGAGGTGGAACTGCAGCACGGTGGACAACACGTCTGTATTCGGCCGCGTCATGCACATAGGTAAGCGTCTATCTATCTATCTGTCTGTCTATCTATCTATCTGTCTATCTGTCTGTCTGTCAGTCTGTCTGGGTTTTTATGTATTGATCAAAGTAGTGCTGCGTGTTTCTGAGACGCGTATTCGTTCAAAGATGCATATTAATATCTGTTTGCACCAATATACACATGCAGTACACGCGCGCATGCATACAAAGGGAAAGGGTCGACTTCCCTTCCAGCAACAATCGAGTGTTAGTTCCGCTCAGCAATGAAACGAGGTGTAAGAAACCCACTCTCTGAGAACTTCAGAACCCCCCCCCCCCCAACACCACCAACCCCATCCACTCCCTCCTTTTTCCTCTTCCCCCTCCCCCCCTTTTCCGAGGGGTTATTTGCAGGCGCTCGCCAGGTTTATATGGAGGTGCCAGTCGCGCCATTGTGCAGCGCCGCTTTTGAAATGCAATTACGCGATGACACGGGGTCGGCAGATCCGGGACTCTATTTGAAGTCTTGCACCAAAGGCCAATAAAACGTCTCTCTGCGTCGTGGAGGCGCATCCAAGGAATGCAGGGCGCACACCCGTTTTTTCCTGCAGTCGGGATTAGTTGATTTGGGTATGGAGTTTTTTTTTATTTAGACACGCATTAGGAAAGCCTGAGTTGGGAAGCTTTCCTCACCTGACTTTAAGATCTAAGACGGAATGGAAGTAGTGTAGAGAAATGACACTAAACTTTACGCAAGTGGAAATTGCCTCAAAAAAGAATCCATTAAAGTGTCTTTGGGCATGACATAAATAATAAACAAACAGACAGAACTATTTATTCAATTATTGTTTATTGTGTGTTTTCTGAAAACCAAATTTATATTTATATATATTTATATAATCACTATATATATAATTATGGAGTTTGCTTTTCAATATATAAGGATACTAAATTTAGCAAGTTTTATTTGTGTCTGATTGGAAAAACAAAGTAACTATTAATATGTTCAAATGATATGATGGTTTAAAAAATAGTTTAAACCAACAACAACAAAAAAAAAGAAATTAAGCAAAATAATAATAATAATAATAATAATAATAAAATCATACACACTGAAATATTACATAAAACCCAAAATAGACAATTTGCTGAATTTAATATGCCATCAAAATTAAATAGATTTAATAAATAAATAAATAAATAATGTGAAAAGTGACGTGTTGCTTCATAAAAGGTTTATAATATCCATAATAAATGCACATAAATGTTAAAACTTTCCACCTCGGGATGTGAGTTATATGTTTAATATAATATATTACATTTATATAAAATTCCCTCATGTGGATGCACTAAGGATTAGTTTCTAAGTCCAAAATTCATTTATATCCAAGTGTTACCTGGATGCCTGCTGTCATCATAAAGTCCTTCCTGTGTTCATCTCAGTATCCACATTACTTAACATCACTTCAACACACATAGTACTGTTTGTCTTTGCTCTTCTACACCTGTACACTGTGATGATTAGAAAGAAAACAGCAGGTTCTCTTTTCAGCCTTAAGACTTGAAGATTTTATGTGTCATATTCACAGCTATATACAGTATACAACCTGTAGGGAAATGAAAACTCAGCCTACTCTTTTTCAGACCATGTATATAAATAAGTAAATGAAAAATAAATAAGACTTAAGACTAGATTTTCTTTCATGTCCTATCAGGAACTTTCCCCCTGCCTCTGGATGTCTGGATCGTTCAGCAAGGATGTAAATCTTTATTTAATTACGCTTTACAAATGATGTTCAGTCATAGCCTCATACACGGACTGAACTAATGTGACTGAGAGACTGAGAACTCGATTCCTGTTAGCTCTTAAAAAGCACAGTACACTCTGGCATGTGTTATTAAGTTATTTGAAATCTGCATCCCAGATGTCTGATACAAAGGAACAAATGTCAGGTAACACATGCATAGCAGATGTGACATTATTCCAGATCGGGGTTTATGTGAAGCTTTGTAGAAGGGAAACCCATACGGCTGGATGTCGCGCCTGTTATGAAGCAGAGTCACAGAATGCGCCTATACTGTGTGTTAATCATTTTCTTTGATATTAGCCGATATCGCAGAAGCTCTAATATAAAAAACGATGCCTATAACACACCACTAAACGTTTTATTGCGTGCCGTAAGCAGCCTGACGAGCAATCTCCAATGTTCCTGATTGTGGGTGCTTTGATGAACCACAGCATTCGGTTTTTTAACACACATCCAGAATCAATTCACTTCAAGGCTTAATTAGTGCAGGCGATATCTCGCTCGCAGTACACATGTACTGTAGAAGCATAATTACACGATGGATTCTGCTTTCTGTTCAGTCCTAGAGCATGGTGTCTCGCCACATATTCGGGCATTGTTGTAAGTAGGAAGTAGACCTTGTTGTGAAACAGACTGTGTCAATAAAATCCATGTAGAACATTGTGTAAAAAATCCGTTCCACGGCTGTAAATGCGAGTGTCGTTTATTAATAAGGTCAAAACCATTAATTCGTTCAAATAAACTAAGGTTCAGACCGTTTAATTGAAGTTTCCGTTAATTTTCCAGGGATGAAATAATGTTGAAAGGAAAAGAAACAACAGTTAAATCTTAAGTGTTAACAGGATATAGGGTCAATTTTATAAAGAAAGATTTTCTTAAGAGGCTCATGAATGAATGAATCATTACATAAGGTTTCTTCCTGCCTCATGTTGTCTTCTTGATATGTTAATTTATAAAATAAGAGATTTTGAGTTTCTTCAATTCATGTGATATTGTGTGGATTAACACTCATTTTTTGTGCTCTTCTTTGGCATAGGAACAGGTTTAGAAGCCAAACAATAAAAAATAAAGTGTGGTTCAATCTTTCACATCATATATTACACAAACTGCACATGTTAAGTGTAAGTAAAGTATACCGTAGTACAGTACATTATAATGTGGTGAAGTATAGTATACTATTGTGTAGTAAAGTGTAGTATATAACACTGTAGTGTAGTATAGTGCAATGTAGTGTAATATTAGTGTCATACAGTACAATGTAGTATATTATAGTACAGTTTAATATACTACAGAGTTGTATAGTATAGTATGGTACAAAAGCAGTATAGGATAGTGATGAATAGTTCAATTCAATTCAAGTTTATTTGTATAGCGCTTTTTACAATGGGCTTTGTCTCAAAGCAGCTTTACAGAACATAAACACAGAGCAGAAGGTAAACAAGAATAGTATAGTGCACTGTAGTGAAGTACAGTATAATACAGTATAGTGCACTGTAGTGAAGTACAGTATAATACAGTATAGTGTAGTGCACTGTAGTGAATTACAGTATAATACAGTATAGTGCACTGTAATGAAGTACAGTATAATACAGTATAGTGCACTGTAGTGAAGTACAGTATAATACAGTATAGTGTAGTGCACTGTAGTGAATTACAGTATAATACAGTATAGTGCACTGTAGTGAAGTACAGTATAATACAGTATAGTGCACTGTAGTGAAGTACAGTATAATACAGTATAGTGCACTGTAGTGAATTACAGTATAATACAGTATAGTATAGTACAATGCAGTATAGAGTAGTGTAGTATAGTACAGTACACAGAGGTAAAGTACAGTATAATGCAGTGTGTGTAGTTTAGTATAGTACACAGTAGCAAAGTTAGGTAAAATACAGTATATTATAGTATAGTATAGTATATATATACTTTCCTTTTGTGCTCTTACTTGACAGAGGAAGTTTAGAAGCATATGATGTATTTAGATGTATTTTGCATCGAAAATACTGAAGTAGTATTTTGATTTCCACATAGCAGAGATATTTGACATTTTTTGTAGTTTGGGACAATTGTGTCATTCCTCTGACTTTTGTATGTGCCTGTGTTTTCTTCAGGCAGCAGGGAAGCAGCGTTCACATATTCTATCAGCGCTGCCGGGGTGGTAAACGCTGTGAGTCGAGCATGCAGGGAAGGCGAGCTCTCGACGTGCGGATGCAGCCGAGCCTCTCGACCCAAAGAGCTGCCGAGAGACTGGCTGTGGGGCGGCTGTGGGGACAACGTCAACTACGGATACCGCTTCGCTCGGGAGTTTGTGGATGCACGAGAGCGTGAGAAGAACTACGCCAAGGGCTCCATAGATCATGCACGCACCCTGATGAACCTGCAGAACAACGAGGCTGGACGAATGGTGAGGAAAGAACTCATCTACACACACAATCACGTATACATATACATATTGGGTTTAGTCAATTGTCTGGTAAACACAAAGGTAGACTGTACTCTTAAACAGACGATAATGTAATGTTCCTGATTTTTGTTTTGACCTATCACATTATCTGATCTTAAAAAAAAAAGGAGAAAAATTCAACTGTACTACAAGTTTACATTAAATGTTTACATTTTATATATACATGGTAAGAAATACACTGCACTATGAACAAAAACACCCAGACTTGACTCATACAGCTCATCAGCAAACAAAATCATTATAATTGTTTTTGATGACAAATAATAAAGCATTCAGGACCCATGTGGTCATGAGATCATGTGCTAGAATCCTGGACATCTTTGGGTTCTTGCAGACGGGTGGCGTTTGTTTGATGTGGAGTTTTAGAGGTAGATTTTAGTTGTGTAGGAGTCGTTTTAAGTCTCTAGTTTACATGTTACGCTATTGTGGCAATGTAGTAACAGTATCTCATATCAACATATTCTTCAGAATAAATTGGATAAAAATAAAACTTTTTTTCTTAATGTTTTACTACACTATCTACTATACTATAGTTTTATACTAGAATGCTAAAAGCTACTTACTCTAAAGCAATTACCAATCTAGGAATACTCTTAATTTGCTATTCATTTCTAAGTTAGGTGCACTTGTTTCACATCACATAGTGTACATGTTAAGTGTTAAGTATAGTACAGTGTGTTATAGCGTAGTATAGTATAACACAGTAGTGTATAATATAGTACAGTGTAGTATAGTATAACACAGTAGTGTATAGTACAGTGTAGTATAGTATAACACAGTAGTGTATAGTATAGTACAGTGTGGTATAATATAACACAGTAGTGTATAGTACAGTGTGGTATAGTGTAGTATAGTATAACACAGTAGTGTATAGTATAGTACAGTGTGGTATAATATAACACAGTAGTGTATAGTACAGTGTGGTATAGTGTAGTATAGTATAACACAGTGGTGTATAGTATAGTACAGTGTGGTATAATATAACACAGTAGTGTATAGTACAGTGTGGTATAGTGTAGTATAGTATAACACAGTGGTGTATAGTATAGTACAGTATGTTATAGTTTAGTATAGTATGACAGTGGTGTATAGACAGTGTGGTATAGTATAGTGCATGCTTTCTTGTATAGTTTGTATAGTAAAGTGTTATTTATGTCTGTACTTTAGAGGGTCACAAACTGCTGGGACCAAATTCCTTGTGTGTGTCAACACACTTGGCCAATAAATCTGATTCTGATATAGTATAATACAGTGGTGTATAGTACAGTGTGGTGTATATAGTGTAGTATAGTGTAGTATACTGTTGTATAG
Source organism: Tachysurus fulvidraco (assembly GCF_022655615.1). NCBI lineage: Eukaryota > Metazoa > Chordata > Actinopteri > Siluriformes > Bagridae > Tachysurus > Tachysurus fulvidraco. Next base: position 16,836,434 of record NC_062536.1, read on the forward strand.
TAGTACAGTGTGGAATAGTGTAGTATACTATTGTATAGTACAGTGTATTATAGTGTAGTATACTGTTGTATAGCACAGTGTGGTATAGTGTAGTATAGTACAGTACAGTATTACAGTTTAGTATAATATAGTATATTACAATGCAATATAGAGTAGTGTGGTATAGTATGGTGCAGTGTAGCACACTATTGTATAGCTGAGTATACTATAATTCAATTCAATTTATTTGTCTATCGCTTTTAACAATGTTCATTGTCTCAAAGCAGAGCCATGTAGTATATTATTGTATGGTACAGTAGTCAATGTAGTAGTGGTATGTTGTTCTTAAGAATAAAGTCCAAAATAGCGGCGAGATAACTAAGAGTCTCAAATATATTTTCACACGTAAAATATAACTAGTCATATGAATGATGAAGACTTTCAACCTAATTAATTTTAAAGTTATGGTTTAGTTTACTTTAAAGTTATTTACAGTAATTTATCAATAACTGTACTGTAGTATACAATAGCATAGAATAATCTAGTATTGTACAATATCATATAGTAGAGTTATAAATGTAATAAATAGACTACCATCAAACTACGTGTCCCTTGCCGCAAGAATATTACCAATCAGGAAGTACTTTTTTATGTTACTTCTATTTAAAGAGCATTTATAAATAAGTATATAGTATTGTAGCAGGTGTAGTTATAGTCTCCTAAAAGTATTCTTCAGAATGAACTCAGAAGTCTTAACGTACTTTTTGTCCCAGTTCAGTATGATGGCTGTACATAAAGATCACCTTAATTTAAGCAACACTGTACCAAAATATTCTAGATAGAATAGATGTAGTTTTATGTCCTACAGATCTTAAAACAAACATAATATCCAGGAATACACGTACAATACGAGGTCTCGTTTACACGATCCAGGACTGGCGTGTTTTAGACTAAATAAGAAAATAAGAAGTCTGACTTGGCTTGTCCAGGAGAACATCCAAAACACACACTGGTGTTTTTAGATAATGTTCTCGCATACCAGAAACTTTATCACCATTTCGATCCATTTAGAACGCTTTTATAGTGTTGTGGTTCTATAGGGCCAGAGGGTCGTAACAATACGCAGGGTTTGGAAAGCAGCGCCATCTAAACATAAACAAGCTTCTTGGTTGTAGGTTTTGGGTCTGACTAAAGCAGAGGCAGCCCACATGTCTATAGAGTGTCGTCCAGGACAGGAACAGCAGGAACAACCGCTGCTCCCAGTGTGGACTTTCTTTGTGGAAAGTTTGTGTATCTTAGGGTGTGTGTTTGTGAAGAGACGTCTTATAGCCAGAGCCAGAGGAAGAGATAATTTACTGGAAGTGTGTAAGACCCAAATGGCATCCACACCATGGCTGGTGCCCTTGGAGTCTGCTTAGGGTCAGGAGGTCAAAGTGCATTCCTTTTATGGGTCCATGGCCAGGCTCTGGACTCACTGGCCAGGAAACGTCTAACGAACGTAGATTCTCTCCCTAAGAAAAGAATCTAACAGTTCTAATCAAGTTTCAAGTTTTCCGAGACAACAATATTGAATTTTTGATTGACAGTAGCTCCGGTTTCTATAGTAACAGCTAAAACAGGGATTTGTTTCCGGCTGCCATAACGTAAGCGATAAAAGAAGTGACTTGTCTCATAGACTTTCATTTGAATTGTAAAATTGTGAGGAATAAAACATTTCTGGATTTTTTTCTGCATGACCTTTCTGCAATACATATATAGATTAAAAAAAAGCAACAATCCGATAGATTTTGTCGATTTGTCGGTAGAACGTTTAGAGAATGTTCAGCTAATATATAATTGTTAGTAGAGTCTCTGAATAAACATGTTGCATGAGTCCAGAGTGTGTGTGTGTGTGTGTGTGTGTGTGTGTGTGTGTGTGTGTGTGTGTGTGTGTGTGTGTGCGCGCCTGGTCAGATGCTCTCAGGTGGGTGTAAAGCAAGCAACTGGTTTAATGGTGCTGCAGAATATTAGTTCAAGCCCCAGAGCAGGCAGGAATGTGCTCTGTTTTCGTCCCTTGCTTGCAGGACAGACTTCCGCTGGTCCCCTGAGTGCTTTTTCTGCGTCATAAAAAGTCCATTTGCCTGCTGTGGGGGGTGAGGGGCACGACAGAGCCTCTGCTCTTCTCCTGTTTGTCTTTGAGCAGATGAGCTTATTTAAGGTGTTTATAGAGCACAAGCCCTCTCTCTGGGATTATGGTCGTTCTCAGTGGCCTCGGCTTTCAACCCCAGGTGAGGAGGTCAAGGCGTGGTTGTGTTCTGCGCAGAGACGAGAACCGCCAAGAACCGTGGTCTGACCCCTCACCTGAACGTTTACTTTTCTTCTCCTGAAGAGTTAGAAGCTCAGAGTGTTTACTGTGTCCTTGTTTGTCTCTTTGGATATTAATTGTCTGTGGAAGTGTTTGACTGTGGTGAGGCTCGGTGGGTAGAGATTTGGTTTGCACATTTTTACTGATTTAAAAAAAAAAAAAGTTATACTTATTCACGTAACGTTTATTTATCTGAGTAGATGTTAGTTGCTGGTTAATGTTTATAAAACATTGTAGGAACGTTAAATAAGAACTAAAACACTTATCACTAAACCTCACTGTCGATGTTTAATACATTAAAAATGAATTTGTGCAAATTGAAACAAACTTTCCAATGATGAGACCATGTTGGGGGAATTATATTATATCTGATTATATTTTAATTAATTTCCAGTTTCCTTCAAGATATTAAATAAGATTGAGTGGACTGTCACTTTCAAGTTTTATAGAAAATCTCTAGGAGCGAGATGGCGCGAGAGAGAGAGAGGGAGAGAGGGAGGGGAGAGAGAGCGAGAGAGGGGGAGAGAGAGAAAAAAAGAGGGAGAGAAAAAAAGAGAGCGGAGGGGAGGGGAGAGAGAGAGATATAGCAGAGAGAGAGAGAAAACAGAGAGAGAGAAGAGAGAGAGAAAGAGAGAGAGAGAAAGGAGAGAGAGAGAGAAAATGGGAGAGAGAAGAGCGAGAGGGGAGAGAGGAGGAGCGAGAGAGCGAGAGAGAGAGAGAGAGGAAGAGAAAGAGAAGAGAGAGAGGAAGAGAAAGAGAGGAGAGAGAGAGAGAGAGGAGAGAGAGAGAGAGGGGAGAGAGAGAGAGAAGGGAGAGAGAGGGAGAGAGAAAAGAGAGAGAGGGGAGAGAGAGGGAGAGAGAGAGAGAGAGCGAGAGAGAGAGAGAGAGAAAGGAGAGACGAGAGAGAGAGCGAGAGAGAGAGAGGAGAGAGAGAAAGGGGAGGAAGAGAAGGCAAAAAAAGAGAGAAGTATCTGTCTATCGAGAGTAGCTCTCGATAGAGCTGAGTATATCTCTCTCATACTGCCTCATCTCTCTTTTTATCACTCTCTTCTCTCTCTCTCTCTCTCTCTCTCTCTCTCTCTCTCTCTCTCTCTCTCTCTCTCTCTCTCTCTCTCTCTCTCTCTCTCTCTCTAAAAAACACACAGCTTGTCGTGTTACTATAAAACTTCTTTGTATTGAAAACTTTCCCATGTCAGAAAACATATAGTTATATACTGACACTGGAGACTCCTTCCATCACTTGTATGAGGTTCAACCCAACAGATGAATATATATAAGTATAAATATATATATATATATATATATTTATGTTAATTAACGTTCAGCCTTCGCACGGTGTGACCTCTCTGGTATTTTGCAAGCAGCTTGGCTTGTTTGCTGGAGATTTGTCTTGCGTGGAGAGTCTCAGCTCTCTGAGGCCTTTGTGCAGGTGACAGAAGCGTAGCACAGGGATTGATCGAGCTTCCCCGATGCCTTCCAGTTCACGGCCCCATGGGAGGAGGGGTGCGTGGGTTTGGTTTCGGTGAAGGATAGCGTGTGTGGATGGTGTGCGGTCATGGCTTTGTGGGTCACAAAAGACTCAGCGCTTTGCAAAGGCGTTTGCCATTGCCACACAAAGTAACTGAAGCAGAGCTGTCTGATACACCAAAACACACACACACACACACTCTGAGCAAACATCCTTACTTTTATATGTTAAATGATCCAGGGCACAGTAACACAAGGAGACTGAGACATGACCTGTGAGGTTATACAGAAAGTGTTGGATTACTGATTTATCTCATTTTATTTCCTCAAATTCGAGATTCATCTTATTAAAAATTCATGTCCTATAGTTCATGTCCTATCAGTGCCGTTCTGTTTACACTGTGGAGCTCCTGTACTAGAACAAATTCCTCGTATGTGGAAACATACTTGGCAATAAAGACCTTTCTGATTCTGATTCTGATTCTGAAAAGGTCAGAGTGGAATTTGTGGACAATTTCCCCAGAAATCAGCTTCTTAGTCAAGTGTAAAAGTTTGTGCACCCAGTGACCAAGTGCCATCATTTATCTTAAAATATTATTCACAATTTACAGACAAAAATCAGTTCAAAATGTTTGCATCGTTTTTATGAACACGATTGAACATATATTTGAATATGTTAATGATTTGCCTTCCTCATATCCCAGATATGTTCTCATGCTCTCTCTGCTACCTTTTTTTTCTTACATTTTGGTCTTGTTGCAAGATTTTCCTACATTTTTTTAAAAACAGCTTCGAGATACAAAATCGAGATACATTTTGAGCCTACTCATACAACACAATGGGGGGGGGGGACTTTTGCACAGAACGCTAGACTTTGAAAGTGCTAATATATTATGACACCTTTATTCAGTGTATTGAGATACAAACCCTATGATGGATATGCTGACATTTCTTGAACGAAAACTTTCTGTAAATAAAGTTTAAAGTTTATATTTGTAGCTTGGCTGTAGAAGAGAATCCGGTTTCATTGTATTTGAGCTTGATTTTCTTAGGCTTCTCTAACCTCAGCACACCTTCAGGGCCAGTTTGTTTATTCCAGTCTGTCCTCCACCCCAGCCGGCCCCGACCCCGACCCCGGCCCTGTCTGAGCACGCTTCATTGTGCTCATGCCCAAGACCGTGTCCTTTCTCTGCATCAGTGAGTCTGACTGTCTCTCACATGATAGCGAGAGAGGAAACAGATAGTGAGTGAACGAATGGAACAAGAGTTATTATTTCCACACGGGTTTGATCTCTATTGTTGTTTTTATGATGTGTTGAAGGAGTAGGATGTTTGTATCTGTTTTTGTGTGTGAGATAGAGAGAGAGAGAGAGAGAGAGAGAGAGAGAGAGAGAGAGAGAGAGAGAGAGAGAGAGAGAGATATGGCCAGGATGGTATACAGGTAAGAGTGGTGCTTGTCAGAAAATGTGCTTTAAAGTGTGAAAGCTCAGTCTTCACTCTCTATGCAAACAGGTAAAAGAAGGAGGGGAAGCAGCAGCTGTCAGCTGAGGGGGGGTTGGCGAATACACCACCTCCACAAAGACGCCTGTTAAAGCAGCGTCTCGCATGAGGTGTTAAAGGGAGGTGCCGGGCCAGGGGCCCTAGTGAGGAAAGATACTGAAACTGATTGAAGGACAGAGACACAGAGAAAAGCACGCGAAAGAGAGAGCGAAAGAGAGAAAGGCGTTTGATTTTCCCATGATCAGGATGCTGCATAGTCACAAAGACACAATGCCAGTTCAAAAGCTTATTCATCTTCATACCGCAACGCTCCCGAATACTAGATTCTAAATGAGTCAAAAGGTGTTGAAACATTTCCTAGAGCAGCGACTTATAGAACACCATAATGTGCTTGTTCTAATATCAGAATCAGAATCAGAACCACATTTATTGGCCAAGTGTGCGCAGTTGAAATACATACATACATACATACACACACACATACATACATACATACATACATACATACATACATACATACATACATACATACATACATACATACACACACACATACATACATACATACATACACACACACACACACACATACATACATACATACATACATACATACATACATATACATGCATACATACATACACACACACATACATACATACATACATACATACATACATATACATGCATACATACATACACACAAACACATACATACATACATACATACATACATACATACATACATACATACATACATACATGCATACATACATATACATGCATACATACATACACACACACATACATACATACATACATACATGCATACATACATACATACATACATACACACACAAACACATACATACATACATACATACATACATACATACATACATACATACATACATGCATACATACATATACATGCATACATACATACACACACAAACACATACATACATACATACATACATGCATACATACATACATATACATACATGCATGCATACATACATACATACATACATACATACATACATACATGCATACATACATGCATACATACATATACATACATGCATGCATACATACATATACATGCATACATACATACATACATACATACATATACATACATACATACATACATACATACATACATATACATACATACATACATACATACATACATACATACATACATACATATACATGCATGCATACATACATACATGCATGCATACATACATACATACATACATACATACATATACATACATACATACATATACATACATGCATACATACATGCATACATCATGCATATCTGGCATGAGAACAGTAAACGTTTAAATAGTAAGGATTTATTTTAATAGAAGCATTCATTAGAGATGGAGAATGAATTACAGAATGAACTAGATTTGACAAACTTTGAATGCCCCATCAAAGTGTCTTCAGATGTTGGATGCTGTGTTTCATGGAGCTTTAAGGTTTATTTCAAATTGCAGACCTCTCATGCATCATTGTACACTTTACTCCAAAGTGAATTTGCCTTCTCTGTCAAATCGCCGGCTTACTCACCTTTATATTTTTATATATAAAGGTATTAATTTAATTTGCTCTGCTATTTTGGACAAGTCTCTCTTGAAAAAGAGATTCTATATCTCACTGAGACAAATCTGGTTAAATGAAGGTTAATAATAATGTCAGCTTGTCGGAGCAAGTATTCCCAAATTTATCTATTTATTTTTTAAATACTTTTGGAGGTGAGTGGATACGAGCATGTGACGTCACCCGCATACCCATGTGCCGAGTGTTTTGATATTTCCCGTCCATATTGTGGGTCTTTTTTTTTTTTTTGGGCGGGGCTGCACGTGACGTCATGATGGGGAAGTTCCCCTCATTGTTCTGAGTGTTTTAATATGTCACATGTCAATGTTGTGGAAAGTTTTTTGATTTTGCATATTCTGCTGCGGGTATTTAAACCTTTGTCCAGAGTATTGCTCTAAATAAGCTGGCTGAGTTTGGTGTGAATTTCTCGAAATCTTGCCGAGTTATAAAACTCTAAAGTTTATAATGGGTGTCTATGGCAAAAAAGGCCATTTTGAGACCCGGTACCATGAGTATCGGTACTCGGATCGTTTAGAAAAGTAACTTCAGGCTACAACATATCAGATGGGGAAGTCGTGGCTTAATGGTTAGAGAGGTTAGAGAGTTTGACTCCTAACCCTAAGGTTATGGGTTCGAGACTCGGGCCGGCAATACCACGACTGGGGTGCCCTTGAGCAAGGCACCGAACCCCCCAACTGCTCCGCGTAAATGGCTGCCCACTGCTCCGGGTGTGTGTGTTCATTGCTGTGTGTGTGTGCACTTTGGAAAGGTTAAATGCAGAGAGTTTGGGTCTGAGTCTGAGTCTGGGTCCCCGTACTTAGCCGTATGTCACGTCACTTCGTCACTTCGATTTTGGTGCATGTGGCTCTAAAGCCCTAGTGGTTACTCTTGATAAATTTTGGTCTAATAAAAATAAGCAAAACGGAATGCTGGCTTCTACAAACCAACATAATTACAGAACACACAAAATAATCCCTGTGTTAGCTGTTTAAGCCCGATATGACATGGGGGGCAAAACCTAGATGTTCTTCCTGAAGGGAGAAGTGCATACAGGTTGTGGTCGGGGTGAGAGGCGTCTGTAACGATGTATTCAAGTCCTGAATGTTGGGCAGGTGAACACCAACGATCCTTCCTGTTGTCCTAACAGTATGCTGCAGTCTCCTTAAATCTGATCGCTGGCTAAACCAAACCAAACAGTTCTAGAAGAGCACAGAACCGACTCAATATATATATAGGACCATTCCTGTAGTAACAACTTACACAAGGAAGCTCCGTATGAACAAATTAATAAAGGTGTATTTTGCATTTTTATGAGTGAGTCTCTGGTGTCAGGGCTTTGAAATAGTACAACGTCATGGGGGACACAAACTTTTGCACAAATCTGATGCTGTTTTTTTCTATCTGAGTCTGGTGAGGGAACGATTTTTATTGTTTCAGACCATTAGAGTTCCTAAAGCTGGATAAAAAAATACAAAGTTTTCTTTCATTTAAATATCTGACATCCTGTTATATAAGTTTTGAGTTCTGATGATGTTTTTCCCATAACAGCACATGTGAAAAATGCTTAGAACTGTGTGTGTGTGTGTGTGTGTGTGTGTGTGTGTGTGTGTGTGTTTGTGTGTGTGTGTGCGTGCCTGTGTGTGTTTCTCTGAGTGTGTGTGTGTATGTGTGTGTGTGTCTGTGTGTCTGTGTGTGTGTGTGTGTGCCTGTGTGTGTGCGTGCGCCTGTGTGTGTTTCTCTGTGTGTGTGTGTATGTGTCTGTGTGTCTGTGTGTGTGTGTGTGTGTGTGTGTGTGTGTGTGTGTGTGTGTCTCTGTGTGTCTCTGTGTGTGTACGTGTCTGTGTGTGTGTCTGTGTCTGTGTGTGTGTGTGTGTCTGTGTATGTGTCTGTGTGTGTCTGTGTGTGTCTGTGTGTGTCTGGGTGTGTCTGTGTGTGTGTGTGTCTGTGTATGTGTGTGTGTGTCTGTGTGTGTGTGTGTGTGTATGTGTGTGTGTGTGTGTGTTAACCGATAAATATTTGTAAGTGTGGAAATGACTCATGTGAGTTAATTACACTGTAATTAATGACTTTTTTATCCCAGTCACCAGCACACCACCGTTTTTCCTCCACAGTGTTTTTCTTACTTTTTCTTTCTTTCTTTCTTTCTTTCTTTCTTTCTTTCTTTCTTTCTTTCTTTCTTTCTTTCTTTCTTTCTTTCTTTCTTCCTTAAATAAGATTGATTGCAGTGATAAACAAACACACACAAAGCCAGCAATTAGTTCCCAATAGCACTACTTTAAATGCCTCCCTATTGATTCAGCTGCACTTAGTGATCTGGGATCAGCAGGAAGTCCACTTGGACCTCAGTGTGTTGGAGAACAAAATGACCATTCATTGTATTGTTCTCCGACTGCGAGGCCTGTCGCTCTGTTTGTTAACAGTTTGTAAACCCTGAAAGTCTCCTCGAGGCTGTAAAGCTCTACCACTCACACTGACTCCATGTAATAAACCCTTTTGTCCTGTGGGGGGCGCCATGAGCATACAAAACAGTAGAAATACACCTATATTTACTGAACCATGTCTGAAAATCACTTATCTCTGAGCCTGGTTCCTCTGAAGATGATGGGAATTGTTAAAAGCACTATACAAATAAATTGAACATGAAATTTAATTCATATTAAAACTACCGAGTCGCTTCTGTACTAGATTTTATATGAAGTATACAATGGTTTCAGATCAGTGGCTCAAGTGATTAAGGCTCTGGGTTGTTGATGGGGGGGTTCGAGCCCCAGCTCTGCCAAGCTGGCACTGTTGGGCCCTTGAGCAAGGCCCTTAACCCTTTCTGCATCATCTCTGACACCAACTTCCAAACCTTGAATGATCCAAAGAAACGAATTCCACTGTGCTGCAATGTACAGTATATGTGACATAGTTATGACCTCTGTTCAGTTCTAATCTATTCTGACTGTAATAAGCGTCTTTTGTAAGTTCAAATTTCACCAGCAGGTAAAAGCACTTTGTAAAAGAGGGAGCTGAGGAATAAAGACATGACCTCAGAGGGTTGAAAGTTTTTTTAGGTTTCACGAGACCTCCGTGTCAGTTTTGCTGAACATCCGAGTTTATATTAAGCACGGATTGTTGCATCATAATTCTTAAGAGCCAATCAGGATCGATATACAAATGCAGCCTTTACTATAGTTTACCAGCGTAAATAATTTCTTTTTTTAATTGTCATTAGATTTTCAGCACTGTAACTAAAAACCCTGGATCTCTGGGCTTCCTAGATCCTACACTCTGTGAGCAGTGATGTATTATTTATAATGTAATGTAATGAATTATATTGACCACTAGGGGGCAGAGTATTTGTGCAAAAACTAATGACTTGTACTGAGACATTTAGTCTGTTCATGTGTAATGAGTTTTGTGTTATTATTGTTATTATTGTTGTTGTTGTCGTCGTCTGTGGTCTACTTTTAAATGTACTATTCCATATATTTATTTATATAGAACATTTCTTTATTTCTTTGTACCTAGGCGGTGTACAATCTGGCCAATGTGGCGTGTAAGTGCCATGGCGTCTCCGGTTCCTGTAGTCTAAAGACGTGCTGGTTACAGCTGGCAGACTTCCGGCGTGTAGGTGAGTTCCTGAAGGAGAAGTACGACAGCGCTACGGCCATGCGCATCAACCGGCGCGGCAAGCTGGAGCAAGTGAACCAGCGCTTTAACGCTCCCACCACCGAGGATCTGGTGTACATCGACCCGAGCCCAGATTACTGTCTGCGCAACGAGAGCACAGGCTCGCTGGGAACGCACGGCCGTCTCTGCAACAAGACCTCGGAGGGCATGGACGGCTGCGAGCTGATGTGCTGCGGCCGCGGATACGACCAGTTCAAGACCTACAAGCACGAGCGCTGCCACTGCAAGTTCCACTGGTGCTGCTACGTCAAGTGCAAGCGTTGCACGTCGCTCGTCGACCAGTTCGTCTGCAAGTAACCGAGACGCTCGTTAGAGACACGCTGAGCAATTAGCAGGCGAGATGGGGGACGGACCTTCTGGAGCACAGAAGGAGTAAAATGTACTCAAACGCTAAATCAAAAAATCCAAAGAAATGTTTAAATATAGGTATTAATTAAGTGTGGTGGATGGTGATTGTTTTTCCAACGCTTTCACTCAAGAGGAATAGACGAGGTATGATGTCAGGGGGGGGTTTTGCTTTCCCTTTGGTAGAGTCTCATGAGTACGAAACTCTCTACAGAAGCAGATTTATCACGCTAGTAATCCAGTAATCCAGCATGCTGCTCCGCCTACTCCTCTCTCACGGACGCTCTCTAAACCTCCCCTTGCGACAGAGCTCTTAAACTCCTCGGGTCAGCCCCCTGACCTCGAACGATGGACTTTGGATGATGTCGTGTGTGATGACCTGTGAAACTTATGTTGCTAGATCAAGCATTTATAGTCACCAAAACCTCTGACCTTACCCTGATGATTTAAAATCACCGCCAGACTCTTTTCAGCTCGCTTCACTGTGAACTCTTGTGACGTTCAGAGCCCGTGACGGTCTTCTCTCTCAGCGTCACCTCGAGGAATTTCATCTCCTCCGAATGGCTCAAAACACCGAGCCACATATTCAGATTTTAAATAAAGAGCAAAGGAGAAAAAAATGGGGCTTTATGGTGAGGACTGCAAAATAATATTTTAGCCAAACAACAGTGGTTCAGATTATATTTTATTAATTGCTTGTTATGTTAAACATCGTATGTATTGTTCTGATTATTATTTTTTGATACAGAGGCTTCTACTGTCGAGTTTTTATTAGCAGGGGCGATGTGACTTGCCACAGAGGATGATTTTTTTTTTAGTGAAACTGCCAAAAATTTGTAAATAACAGTCAATGTATGCAAATTACATGCCATGATTACAACATCCATGATTTTATATGTTAATCCAGATCGTTTGCTGCCTATCGACCATATGCTTGTTGTCTGTATGTATTTTCTCCCCATCATTCAAACCAGTAATATTAAAAATATTAATAGAGATGATTATCACTTATGTGCCATATTTTGCTTTTATTGCGCTTCATACCACATCTTGATTCTGATCGGTCAGAAGGCAGAGATTCTAACAGCAGCTTGGACGGTAACCTCGAGAGGTTACTCAAATGTGAACCTCATCCTCATTCAAACTTTATAAACACCAGAGAGTGTTATTATGAATAATGTCCTTTCTACAGTCAGATACTGTGATGACGAGTCGTAAGACTGAGGATCCGTTTGCAGATTTAATTTGACAATCTCAGCCTGTGAACAACAGGCAGAGTTCGATACCGGCAAATACAACAGAGTAGGCAAGGCAAAGACGTGGTTAGAATAACAGGAAAAAGTTCAGGGTAGGCAGGAAACAGTCGTAAGGCAAAAAGAAACAGATCAAGAACCAGAAATAACTAAGAAACGCTCAGAACGATAGCCGTAGCAAATCAAGACTTCGCACTGGAGTCAAGTTTGCCTTAAGTAGGCACTGGGTAATTGGCCGCAGGTGGTGGTGTAATCAGTCCCGGCCCGGAAAGGTTAATACTCTGGGGACGGTTACCTCCGGTGGCGATCGGAGGATGAGACAGGTGCTTCCATCATGACAGATACAGTTAATTAGGACGTTGTTGTCCTTAACCCCCACTCGGAGTTGGCATCTTCTCTTTGAATGTCTGAAATCTTCACGGAATGGAATCCACCTGGCGCTGGAACATCTCGAGATGCCTCGGGATCCTCACAGGGTTCTTCTACAGATGTACCAGCTCCAGTTGGATTCCATTTCATGAGGATTCAGACATTTAAAGAGGAGATGCAAATCCATGTGTAGTATAAATGATCAAGTTGAGGATGATGATGATGATGCTAATGATCGAAACTATGATATACTGTAAGTATAGTATTCAATTTTCACATTAATGCCACGTTGCGAACCGCAGCGTCGTGCGTTCGTATCTCGCCTCAGGTTAGAGATCGATGTATGATTTTATTCAGGATTTTGGATGAAAGAAAACTAATGGTGTTAATTTGACTCGGTCATTCACAGATGGACAAATTTGAAATGAGATCTTCTGTGATTTCACTCAGTGAAATGAATTCAGTTGATAACAAAACAGGATCGAACATAAAGAAGTACTAATGAAGAACACTGGGCTAAGAGAAAGCAGGGTGTGTCCAGGATATATTGTTCTGAAACCCGGTGTGAGAGTTCAAACCGATCTATCATTAACACAATAAAAGAACCAACAGCTCTCATGCTTGTAATAAACCTCGCCCTTCTTGAGCTCCAATATTCACATGCATGATTTATAATGTGGCTGGAGATCTTTTTCACACCCAGTTCTTTGTTAAAAACACACTTGATGGGTTTCGCTCTAGTCAGAACCTGTAGAGATGTTTTGCAGGTAATAGACACACCACAGCAACCAAACCAAACCACAACACTTCATACTCTCACAGAAAGGACTGGAAACAATCCAGAAAGTTTTCTCGAGGATCTGATTAACACGATAAGACGAGGTTTTGACCCCTTTATAGCCGCCCGTTAAATATTAAATAGATGCAATACAGATTGGTACGACCGATTAGATAACTGATGTCATTTAATAAACTGTGACCTTTTGGTTACAACACTAACAACACAACAACACCCTATGGAACCAGAATCAAAAGTGAACCCCATCCTCATTTGGGTGACACCGGCGGGTGTGATTATAAACTGTTATAAACACCGGACAGTGATATTATGAATAATGTCCTTTCTACAGTTAGATACAGTCTGATAATTGTGTATTAATTAGGAGGTTGTTGTCCTCAAAGACCACATGGAGATGGAATTTTCACTTTGAATGTCTGAAATCTTCATGAAGCAGAATCCAACTGGCACTCGAACGTCTCTAGGTTCCTCGGGATCCTCGTTGAGTCGATGCCTCTTCATCCAAAATCGTCATGAAGCTGAACACAACTGGAGTTGGTGCAAACTCTACACACACACACACACACACACACACACACACACACACACACACACACACACACACACACGTCAGATCTCCAACATGGAGTCATCTTGTTTTACCCTTGTTTTCCCATTTAAATTTGATGACTACTTCATTAGTGTTTAAGTATAAAAGTGTAAAAAAAAAATAAATCAAGAAATTGATTAGAATTTTATTTAGAATATGACAAATAACTTGAAAGTGAAAATTCATTTTCATTCTCAAAAACAATCTCTTTTTTTTTCTTAATTCTGCCTAAAATGTCTTGCAGATTTGGGTCTTTACTGGTAGGAGTTTAAAAGAAGAATCCTGTGTTTGCTATTTCACTGATTTATCCGGATTTCTGAAAGAAAAATAATCTGAATTCAATGAAGAAACAGGGGGAAAAAATGTAATATTTCGATTGAGTGATAACATAAAACATAAAAAAACATAAAATATTCTCAAATCATTTTCTTCATGACTGAGCAAACAATTTTTATTTATTGTAGAATCTTAAAAACAGACAAGTTTTGTCAGTAAGTGTGGGTATCAGGAACGAACCAGACATTCCACAACATTAAATGTAACTGTAGTTGGATAAAAAATATATGACAGGTTATATATTAATTCATTCCTGTAGTGTAAGAGAAGTAAAACACAGATGGGAAATAATAAGCCTCAGGGATAGCAATATATTATTTCCTGCACATGCGATTATTAAGCCGTTTGTTCATATTGTCACTATGGAAGTCATTGGTCATTTTACTGACTGACGGTTAGAACAGTGATTAGTGTGTCGGTGCAATAGATATAAATCATTTCCATTCACATTTACAGCATTTAGCTGATACCCTTTTTACTCAGAGAAGAGTAAGAGTAATCTCTACTAAAAACCTTTCCCTTGTGCTAGTTTACTAAGGACAGCGACTAAAAATGCATGACATTTTTAAATAGTTTGTCTAATTAATTGCTAGATGAACAGGTATGTCTTGATATTTTGGTTCGTGTGGATATCTGACAAGGTTTATTACAGCACCCTTGTGCCAGAACAGAGAACAGTCTTATCTTACTTACTTACTAAATACCTTTGTTGGGTCGGTGGTTCCAAGCGAGCTAGAGAGCTGGAGAGAGCCGGTTACACAGTACGTACATGTGTACTGTATGTGGGTTATTTTTGGTTTTGGAAGCAAGTATCAGTCTTTGTAATCTAATCCTGAGGCAAACCTCATAGCTAGACTTTTACTTGTTGCTATATATTCAATTCAGTTCAGTTCAATTCAAATTTATTTCTATAGCGCTTTTTATAATTGACATCAATTGTCATAAAGCAGCTTTACAGAACATAAACATAAAACAAAAGGTTATTATAAAGAATAATATAAAGATTAATATAATACAAAAATTCTAGATTAATATTAGATATATTTAAATGTGTTTGTATTTATCCCCAATGAGCAAGTCTGATCTGACTCAGGTGACTCAGGTGGGGAGGAAAAACTCCCTTAGATGTTAAAGGAAGAAACCTTGAGAGGAACCAGACACAAAGGGGAACCTCATCTGGGTGACACTGGAGGGTGTGATTATAAATATACAGTCTGATAAATGTTGTATTGATGAGGAGATTGTTGTCCTCAAAGACCACATGGAGTTGGTGTCTCCTCTTTAGTATAGCAGAGTCTAACTGGAGCTGGAACATCTCTAGACACCTTAGGATCCTCACAGAGTCGGCCTCGTCTCAGTGGAGGTCCAAAATCTTCATAGTAGAAAGAAGCTATACATACATATATATATATATACAAGGAGCATCAGTGCTTCTTAAAGATGTCGTAAACACAAACAAGCCCATTTCAGTTGTTTTTCTCAGCCAATTGAAGGGACAATATTCAATATTTTTTATTTCTTTATTTAATTTTTCAGTGATTTTATAGACACGAATCCTTCCCCAAGGCTTATTCGCTTACTCTCAATCGATTATGAGGACAGTTTTGCATGTTTATTATTAAGCTGTAACACAGCTTTCAAGAAGTTTAATGTTCCAAGTGCATTTGAAAGTGACGTCATAATTCTGCTAGCTATTTCTGAAATGACGTCAGTCATAGTATTTCATATATGACGTCATAATCATGCTTGCTTTTTCATAAGTGACGCCATAACAATGCTAGCTATTTCACAAATGACTTCATAATTATGCTATCGCTATTTAAACTAGCGGTGGAGGGCGTGGCTTTGAGAGTAAACAAAAACATTTATCTTTGTAATGTTTTAAAGGTTATTGTACAAGAAGGAAATTAATTATTTATTATTATTGTACCCTTAAAGCACAAAACTTTAAATAAATTAACAACATTTTTAAAGATACATATTACTGATGGTGAATTAGTACAAACGTAATGTCGGTTAACGAGTAAAAAGCTACCAAGAACAGCATTTGAGCTCTAACTCTTAGTGGACTGTTGTGTGAAGATGTGCGAGGACATAAACAACCTGAACAACTACATTACCCATGAAACCTTTCGGCTGTGGCGCTCGCTCATTGGTTAACTTGTTATCAGTAGAGCGTTCTGATTGGACGTGAGGCTCTCACGCGACGGCGTCATGCGCTTGAAGAAATGCAGACAGTCAAAGACCAGTCAGTTGACAGAGCCGCTGTTGGAGTGAGGTCAACTGAGTGAGGTCAAGGGAGTGAGGTCAACTGAGTAAGATCTCCCGAGTGAGGTCAACATTTCGCGTTAACTCTGTGAGAAAAACACTTAAAGGACAGCTCCGGACTCTCAGCTTTGGAGGTAAACTTAATTTTACTAAGATATTATGTATGTTTGATGTACTGACACGCGTATATTTGGAGCAGAAAACCAGTTTTATCCAGCCTTCTAACGTTACGAACGTTACTTTTTTTTCACTTCAGCACGAGCTCGAGCTCGTGCACTGGCCTTTCTCTGTTGAACCTGACATCACTAGCTTAACTAGCATGTCATACACCGAGGTATTTGTGTTTATTTTCGGCTAAATTAAACTACAAACCTGTAAACTATTTAGTAACCGAACCCTAAATCCACGTCGAGGTTTTAAAAAGGCTGCTCTACATTTAGACCTAGCATGAGACTCGAGGCTACTTTATTCTCCTTTAATACAAACCGAATGGAGAACATTTCAAACGTGTGTTGGGTTTGTTTGTTTGTTTAGTTATTTATTTAAGAACAGACATGGACCAAACATATAACCGCCCGTGTTGGAAGCCTGACAGCGGACAAGCTAACTGTAGCTAAGCTAACTGTACTGTAAACAAACCCTCGCGCACAATATGTCTCAGCTTAGCATAGAAATAAATAGATAGAATTAGAGCAAGTCTCGGGCAATATGTAAAGGGTAAACAAATCTGACCGCGTTCATATTTATTTAGCACGTTATATCACACCCTGTCTTTGTCTCCAGTCTTTCCTCCATGCTGTCACATCGTCACCAGCTGGTTTTGTGCTGAAGTGAAAAACATTGGTGTGAATAACTCTATATAATAAGTCTATATAATAAGTCTAACATAATAAGTCTAACAAAACACGTGTCTCAGGTCAGGTCATTAGACCAATTTTTCTATTCCACTTAAATAGAAATAAAAACCGACCTTTTACACTATTACTAAGGACGATATAGATCTTATTATTGATGATAACCTGGTTCTTGAATCTAATTGGTCAGAAAAAATGAATATAACATTTATAGCATCGATTCTGTCAGGTTTAATCTGTAAGGTCTAATCTTTCTGTGCTAACAGCTTAGATACAGAATTGTATGAGTTTATGCTTTGCAGTGTTTATTTTTTATTTATTTATTTTGACTTATTAACTTAATAGAGAGAGGAAATTTTGCTATAATATTGTCTCTTGGACTTGTCCTAAACACAAACATAAAAAGCACGTTGTTCGTTAATACTTTAATATTCGTTTTAATTCGATATCCTATCTTTTCTATCACTTTTTAGTAATTCTTTTGCCCTCGGCTCACTTCTCAGTCGTGGCCCTGTAGATTATAATGACACCTGTGTTTTGAATACAATAACAACATCATCTGATGGGTTTCTCTGGTAACATTTTACAGGAAGTTTCTCTGGAAGTTCTTCAAAAACTCCCTCCGCTTTATTTCTGTACTGGAAAAGAAAAAAACAAAAAAACGAGTTTATCAGCATCCTGTCTGATAACACACGTGGTAAACAAGTGTATCGGTGCTGACTCGGTATGTTTGACACCCAATCTGCTTATTTACGATTTTAATTTATCTCGAAGAAATTTCTAATCCCTAATTTAGTCCTAGATGTTATCCACCACCGTATGATCTCCATCCAGGGCTGACAACGCAGTCACGTCTTTCCTCCGAGACGTGTGAAGCCGGCCAATCCCACCTTTTTAAATCGCTGCTCATGCTGCATCACAAGGCAGTAAAAGTAGAGGCTGTTTTATTTATAGCTGGGATCAGGAGAGAACAGTGTGCTGTTCTTTTAGAATTTGAATATCACATATTCAAATGAATATCACACTATTTAGTCTTTTTCAACTTCCCCATCCATCTACCACCGATTGTAATCTGCGGAACAACTGGAGTCAAAAACACAAACATGACACCATGCTGAAATATTTGTTCTATACGGATGTAAGAATTCGAAGGTAAATTACTTGAAGAAAGAATATAACAAACTTATAATAAATCATTCAGTAGTGTGACAAAAGCAATCTCGATATTAAATCGTCAATATCTCGCATCTTGTCACAGGCTTTATGTCATCTTATTTATATAACGTTTGAAATGATCGAGGTTACAACATTGAGTTTGCCACATCGTTGGATTGAGCAACTTGAATTAGTCTTTTGAGATTAGATCTGAGATCAGTTGGCAAAGAAGTGCATTTTTGATTAGATATCATTTTGGTTATCAGTGTGTGGGACTGAATTCAGAACAGGCTTATCTTTTTGATATAAGCTGTAATTATAGGTCCAGCCAAGTCACATGACAGCACTGTGTCATCTTTGTGAACTACAGCACTCGCATTGTATTATTATTATTATTATTATTATTATTATTATTGTTATTCAAAGCTATTCGTGCACAGGGTCCCAAGAAACACAAATAACCATTTTGAGAATATCACATATTTTATCCCTAAAGAAAAGAAGACGTGTGATGCCCTGTGTCACCTGTCTGATCAGTACGTGTAACCCAACCTATGAGAAGGATTTATCAAAGTCCCTAAGCATATTACACCTGACACGTTTTCCCTGCACGTTTGTTCGACTTGTGCCGCTCGTCCGTTCCCTCGACGTGGATCGGTTTTTCTCAGTCAGGGTCATATGTGATCTGTGTACAGTGTGTCCTTACTCAGAGACAAAGTGCAGTCCAGGTGAAAAATAGACACAGGAGCCTCAACACTAGTTATTACAATTACTGCAAGTTTATTGTTCCTGTGTGTGAATTGTATAAAATGTCAGATTAGAATTAAAAGACTTTAAAAAGACCGTTTTAAAGATTATAAACCATATGACAATATGAACATAATTGTATGGGATATTCTTCATTCTGATTGGTCAGGACAGTATTGATTTGTTTTCCATGACTGAGCTCTAACTGTGGTCCCCCTGTGGACTCACAGTTAAAAAAAAAAAAAGAAGTAATATCCAGTATAGAGATTTATATCTTGTATTTTCCCCCCCAGATTTTTAAAAACTATTTATATATAGATAAATATATAGATTTTTTTTAATGCATCATTGATGAAGTTAAAAGCATCGGTAGACAGACAGACGGTCAACTCGTGAAATCCGTATCTTCGCGTTCTCATCGCAGCAGCAGTGCCTGAAATCTGGAAAACAGCGTGAGCCATGCAGTTTCTCCGCTATCTGCACGGCTGCCTGACGGCGCAGTGCCTCGAATCCCATAATAATTCCATAAGATGTCATAGTGTTGCCAAGGAGATGGACTCCATGGTGTTTCATTCTGTGTAGTTGTTGTTGTTGTTGTTGTGTGTCGTAGGGCTGATGGTGGTCCATGTCACTACATGTCACTCCTCTGTGATTGGGAGTTTATGTCGGACGTAGCAAGCTCAATCTCTTTGACCTTGGGCACATTTGAAGTGTGTGTGCGCTCGTGTGTGTGCGCTCGTGTGTGTGTGCACTCGTGTGTGTGTGTTGGACTCGTGTCAGAGCAAATGGGGCATTTGACCACCTCATATGATGACGGTGCACATGTAGGGGGAGTGAAGGACATGGTAACCTTATTGTGGTTCTGCTGCTTGTGTGACAGGTTTATTTATATATATAATTTTTTTTAAAATATATAAATTCTCAGTTTTTTTTTATTCTTCCATAATGTTAACATGCTGTTTCTGAAATTCTCACCAATTAAATGTCACAATATCTCAGTGAGCACTTTTCACTATTAAACAATTCCTAAATTATTCGTTTTAATAACAACAATTTTCCCGCTAATATATGCGACTTGCATCATTTTTATTATTTTATCTTTTGGTTTGTTCTGTTTTGTTTTGTTTGACTCACGAAAGAAAAAAAAACATGGGGAAATTACAACCGCAATACAGATGTGTGGTGTTTTCACGTCTAAAAGACAGAGCAGAAAGTGAAAAAGACAGATGATGAAAGTTTCGATTACTACAAAATGAAAGGAACTTCACTGAAAACGTTCATATAGGTTTTGGTGAAACGGCTGACCGCCTGTACACAGACTCTGAAGCTGTAACCTGGTTTCGGAACACAAAATGAAACGGTTTGTTAACCTTGATCTAAAAACGTCTCCACAGTTTAACATGACACAAGCCATAAATGCTATAAAAGCCAGAAGCAAAACAGTGAGTTTAGTTGAACTTTATTCTACTATTTAACAACACGCACATTATTTTTTAATCAATCTTCTCCCACAAATCCATCAAAGTCCTTATCTACTGTGTCTTCTTAACTTGGAGCAGTACATTTTCCTGCTTCCTCCACTTCCGAACCATAGATACATTGATGTTGAATTCTTTCAGCTGCTCTATTCCCATTTACAACCATGTAACTGATAGCCTGTGGTTTGTATTGTGCCTCGTAAGCATTGGATTTTTATTGGCGAATGGCAAACCAACTTAAGGTGCATTTACCACCACCTACTGGACTGGAGTGTGGAGCGCATAATGGTTAGGAAGAAACAAATGTTGTTTTGCAACATACTGGTAGTTATACTGTACCTACCGGAGGCGTGGCGGAGGTAAGCGTATGTACTGTACGTATTACGTAATGTCCTCTGATTGGTTTATCGCTGCCAGCGTACGTAGTGTATGTATTACGTCCCTGTATCAGCGGGAAATGGTCCGATAGTCAATCAAGCGGAGCGCTTACCAAAGTCACACAACAACATTTTTACAGATCTTTGGAACTCGGTGCAAACATAAGGCGCACCGGATTATTACATTTAAGGCTCTTAGGTGCGCCTTATAGTGCGGAAAATACTGTAATTGTTTATTTCCCTCCAATTTGCAGCCCAAGCTCGAGTTATAAAAGTGGCCTAATTCCTCAGAAAGCTCTGTAAGGAACAATAGTGTAAATGCTCAGGACATTTTAATCCATACATTGAACTAAAAGTCGGCTGTAGGATTAAACACGATTAACCAGGACACCTCAAGATCTCAACACATTGTCAGTAACACATGACTTTACACTACAGAGTGTAGTTTCTTTTCTATTTGGATCTGGAGTGTGTGTCTCTCCCTCTCACACACTCTCTTGCTTTCTTTTTCTCTCTCTCTCTGTCTCTCTCTCTCTCTCTCTCTCTCACTCCCATGTGTTCAGAGAACCTGCTTTTCTTGTGCACCCTGTCAGCCTGTCAGTGGAGTGCTGTCATTTATTACAGCCTGGTCTTATGACCGAGAGACGAAAGACAAAAAGCCCTTTAGAGTGGATCACTGTGTGTCTGCAGGTCATATGGCCAAATAGTCGCGTGAGCCGGCGGGACGTCGTTCACTTGCACCAGTGACATCTAGTCACACACAGGATTTCGCTGGTCATTTGGGATTTTCTCAACACAATGAACTCGTTGCTTGCACTTTAATCCTTGTTTGGACGTCTGACAAATCTTTATCAAGTCGTAGCAAACTCTCTTGATGCTCGCATCATGCCAGCAGAGCACTTTATAGAAATGTTTGTTGTGCATATTTACAGTTTAAAAAGTGTCCAGTTGAACTAAAGTACTGAAGTACTGACTTGTTTTGTTTGGTATCAGGGCACTTTACAAAGAATGTAGATTAATTCCAAAGGCATCCGCGTTTATAATTAGTGTCGGTTTTTATTTTAAGTATTTTAATAGTCTTTTGTTACCAATACTTCAAATAGCAGCAAGGGTCAAGTGTGTTTTTCTTCTTGAGCTGAGAGGCTACTTATTTCCACATGACGATCGCTCGTTCAACAGCGCACGCACACCCACACACACACACACAGGAGGGTCGTCACAGGAACACACGTGTTGTTGAAGTTTGTTATTAATATTCTGTCTGAACCCTCTTGTGCTTTGTTTGAGATGAACTTATCTCTAGATGGTCGTCGAGAGCTGTCGAAATTTCGATGTCCGTCTAGCGACGTTCAACACACCGAGCTCAGTTTATCATTTAAAGCTTTTCACTGTCATCTTCAACTCTGTCACGAGCTGCAACTCGAATAAAACCTCAAAACCGTTTTATCCCCCAGAAAATCCAGAGGACTCGTACTCATAACAGACCTTTCAGCAAGTCTGAAGCGTACTAAAGGTTTTAAAATTCAAACCCTACAACGTTGTAATAAAACCATCACCCTGTGTTTACTAGCACACAGACGTGAGACATCTCGCAGGTTTGATTATTCAGTAAAGAATTTGATCCTAATCAATATAAACACTTTCTGAGCTGCTCTGCTATAGTTTCTCAAGTCTCGTACAATAATAACTGAAAGCACAAACACTCACTGGCCTGCAGGTTATTTGTCTCATGCCCGTTATTTATTTTTCTTTTGTGGAAAAAAAAAATGTTTTAAACGGTGTATTAAATAATTGGCTTCAAATTGGTCTTCGCTGCCAAGAATAACTAATGTTCTTGATTATCTACTGATATAAATTAAATATAAATATTTTTTTTTACTTTCCTGATAAAGTAATAAGGACACTGTTGTTCTGCACAAATCCATGGCTTTGGCTATGTGGACAAGATCTGGAACGTATTAGCTTAGTTGGCGTTTTGCTAAATTGTGGTGAAAACACATTTGAATATCTGAACAAATAGCTGTCCAGCCTGTCTGTCTTGGTGATCATGTGCTTGGTATGTTAAAGGTTTCAAAAAATTCCCAAAGTGATAAATGAGGAAGGTCACATCATTTCTTTCGTAACTCGAGTGGAGTAGAGTGGAGTAGAGAGCACTTTATTACTCCCCAAGGGGAAATTTGGTACAACAGCCACAACACAAGCACAACAGGGATGACTAGGAGTTAAGCTACTCTAGTTATTAGCAGTGTCGTGCTAGTTACTGAGAAATAGTAACTAGTTACAGTTACTAGTTACTTCATTCGAAAAGTAACTTGATTACTTTGTTGATTACTTACACCAAACAGTAAAGTAACACGTTACTGTTCAGAGTAACTTTTTAAGAACGTTCTGTACTGTTCCCATTGATGCCCTTTTATGCCTTATGGTCTATACAAACACAAAACTGTTAGTTGATCTGTCCCTGGCTAACAGTCCGGTTAAAATCTAGTCGCTGTTGTTTGGCTGGAGGGACTTGACTCGTGTGTCCACTGACACCGAGTTTAGCTTCTAGCTTTGTCGAGGCGTGTAGTTTCTACCTCCAGATCGGAGTTGCTGTTTATCGCAGTAAATAGGACCTTTTGAAGCAGAAAGACACAGCTTACATTTGACTAAAAGGTTTTTGTCTTTATGCTCAACTAAAGTGAAATAATGAGCATATTTCCGCTTTGAGAAACTCTCGCCTCGACTCGCCGTTACAGCCGGACATACATGAATAAACGGAAACGCGCCCACAGTGCGGCGTCTCCGTGTTTACAGGTCGGCATCCACCGATCCTACAATGTGTCGCTGCTGTAAACAGGTTAGTCTGTAGGCTACACTTCAGTATAAATGTATTCATCTAAATTAAGTAACGGACAAACGCACCGTACAGTAATGGTGTTACTTTATTTACACAGTAATGCGTTACTGTATTAGTTACTGTCAGAAGTAACTGCGTAACGGTAACGCGTTACTGCCCAACATTGGTTGTTACCATAACTGTGTTAATATATATTAGTGACGTGACATACGGCTAAGTACGGTGACCCATACACAGAATTCGTTCTCTGCATTTAACCCATCCAAAGTTCACACACACGCACACCGTGAACACACACCCGGAGCAGTGGGCAGCCATTTATGCTGCGGCGCCCGGGGAGCAGTGGGGGCAAGACTCGAACCCACAACCTTAGGGTTAGGAGTCAGACTCTTTAACCATTAGGCCACGACTTCCCCCATACGTATTAGCTATGTATATTTGTGTGTGACTCCTCTGGGTTGATCCGGAGCTGTCTAACTAGCTATCTGACCTCTTGTTGCACTAATTGATAGACGAGAAAGTACTGCCATCTTTTCCATCCTGAGCCAGGCCAATTACGCTGTTTTAGACTCCGGGCCATGGACGACTAGCTATTCTGTCACTCGCTGATAATTAACACTAGATCCTGAGCTTCAGTCTTGCATAAAGTGCTGTTGGCTCTGAATCTTAGCCTTACTCATTTTTATACATGATTGCATCTCGGTATGAGCAAACTGAAGCTGCAGCACAGGTTTCTCCTGGCTTCTCCTGTGTCATGAGTTGTCTTCTTGATCTGAAGAGTTCATTCCGTTTTACACTTCAACTGTTTAACCTTGACTGTGACTCTTAAAGGTGCGGTGCACGTTGTTTGAAAAATGCTTCAGAAAACCGAGTCGGGACGACAAACAAAACTAACGTGTAGCCAGTGAGCAGAAAGGGGCGTGTCTTGTCAATATGTGGTGGAGAGAGTGTTCTGCCGTAATAGTTGCCTGGGTCACGTATGTATGTGTGGGCTGGAGCAAACAAAACAGGGGTGACGCCCATTTGGGTTAGGGGCGTGTTTGTTTTGGTGATTTCAAATGTCAACATTGGCTTTCAAACATCGTACACCCCACCTTTAATCGCATTGGTAAAAATGCCTGACCTCCTTTTAGCACCTTCTGTATGGGTGATAAGTTAAAAAAGAAAGGTCTGTTTTTTTTTTTTTGCCAGGACAAGAGCCATGACGCATCAGAAGAGCTTGTACAAAGGCCAAAATTTTTTATTTTAGCACACAGCTGCGGTCATTCTTTGCAGTTAGAGCGAGAGTAAATTTGGAGTAAGGAAGACGGAAACAGCCAAGACACTTTAGCAGCTGTGTCTATACAAAGTGCTGCCGCAATCACGAGTGAAACGAGCACTGATTTAAACACCCACTTCCTCCTTTAGAAAGAGTTTTTATGCCAGCATAAAGTGGCAGGTCCTTTAATATGGAGAAAGTGCTAAGCTAGAGTGGCTCAGCCCTTGAACTTTAGTCAGAGTGTTTGAGATGTTTTACCTCAAACGGCCATGGAGCGATTGGCACGGCGTGAGGTCGGCCAGGGGAACGTTACTTGGCAGACAGGTGCCTTCCAGCGTGATTCTTATCACACCGAGACATGGTGTAATGTTCTTGTTTAAACGGTTGTCTGTGTACTTTAGCAGGCCACTCGGTTAAGCTGCTGACGCAATAATGAACAGCAATATTTAAAAAAAAAAAAAAAAAATTACGGTTTTAACTCGTTTTTGTGTTTTAGAAAATCTCCCTAAGCTTTAGTATTCAGTTTCCTAAAAAAAAAACACCCCAAGTTCAGCTCGGCCGCAAAAAAGTGCAGAAGTCTACATTTCCTAGATCTCACATGTCGTCTTCTGTTCTGGTTTTAAGATCCGCAGCATTTTTTCACGTCAGTGTTTTGAGACTCGTCCCTCTAGGTTCTGTCAACGACACCATCTGTTTGGACTTAGATATGCCTTCCTGCTGTTCCCAATAGCATTTGCTTGTCTTTTGTTGCTGAAATGTTTCTCTCAGATGTACCGTCGGTAGCAAAGCTGTTATTGTCTGGGTTGTTGATTTGATGCCTCGCATTCAGAGGAAGACTGCTGGCTTCCTGCAGCGCCCGTACGTCTGGGACTCTCGACACATCAGAGATGTTGCTCGAAGCGATAGACTCGGAGACGTCCTCTCGGCATTGTGCTGAAAAACTCTGTAATAAGTTCTGCTCCCTAATCGCTAGATTAAAGGAAAAAAACACGGGGTTGTCGATGGACTGTAGATACAGTCAAACGCTCAATGCGTTTTTTCTGCATTAGTCATGATTTTGTATTAAAACACTAAGCCGTCTGTGTCCACGTCCGAACAGGGAACCCGTCTGTCACCGCTGGGCCCCTGAGCAAGACCCTTAACCCTCGATAAGGGCGTCCGCCAAATGCCGTTAATGTAAAGAGAGTTTTTAGCTACCGCAGTGTACTATATGTAACTTTTGGAACACTATAAGGAGGTGTTTAAAGGTGCTGTGCACGATGTTTGAAAGCCAACGTTGACATTTGAAATCACCTAAACAAACAGTGCTGTATTCAGTAATGCTGTATTATAAAGGTTTAGCTTCGTTTCACGCAGAGGACGACGTTCAACACCTAGAACCCAAGGCAGAGGTAACAGCAGAGGCTAATGTCAGACATGCGCACTGAACACTCTCCGCCGCATTTTGACAAGAAACGCCTCTTTATGCTAATGTCAGACGTGCACTGAACACTCTCCGCTGCATATTGACAAGACACGCCCCTTTATGCTAATGTTAGACACGCGCACTGAACACTCTCTCCGCCGCATATCGACAAGACACGCCCCTTTATGCTAATGTCAGACACGCGCACTGAACACACACTCTGCCGCATATTGACAAGACACACCCCTTTATGCTAATTTCAGACACGCGCACTGAACACTCTCTCCGCTGCATATTGACAAGACACGCCCCTTTATGCTAATGTCAGACACGCGCACGAAATACTCTCTCTGCCGCATATCGATAATACACGCCCCTTTCTACTCATTGGCTACACGTTCGTTTTGTTTGTCGGCTCGGTTTTCTGAAGCATTTCTCAAACATCGTGCCCCCCCGCCTTTAACTGCTGGGGCATTAATAACTCGTATAAATAACCCACAATGTGCATTCTACTGATATTGCATTCTCAGGTCCCTTGTGGCGTATCGACAGCAAGACACGACAGTCTGGACAAAATCATCTCGGAGTTGAGCAGCAGTACACAAGCGAAGAGAAACTCCAGGAGACAAGCTGGAAGGAGCGGAGCTGAGGGAGGAGGGCGAAAGCCCAGCATTCATCCTCAGACACAGAGTGTGCAACACCGACAGCTCTAACACCACAGACTCCAGATCAGACAGCCAGGACACCATGAGCCCTGGTAGCTCCGAGTCAGACTGTACGCAGAACGGGGTAAGGGGCAGCGTCACACACTCACACTAATGCAATACACTTTACTACTTTACTCCCAGACCCAAAGAGTTTCACAAACTCAACGGTTGGTTAATATATTTATTATTCGGTAAGTAAGTAACCAGTAAATTATAGTTGGCTGAAATTGAATTTTTATTAACATTTTAATAGCATTCATTAAAATCGATGTTTTAGATCGGTGTTTAAAATAAAACGTAGAGCTGGATGATATGACAAGTATATTGATATTGTGATAAGTTATAAATTGAAATAAATGATTATATATTATATATCAGCTCTCGTTATCTTTTTATACACACACCCCGTGTGTGTGTGTGTTTTGGTGGACACCTAACCATCACACCCGTACGTAGTTCTTCTCCAAACTGTTGCCATAATTTTGGAAGCACTCAGTTATACAGGATATTTTTGTATACAGTCATTTTTAAAACCATCCCAGATTCTGTCTCATCAGCCACGTCTACTAACAGGATCAAACTTGTTCTGTGGCATTAAACGGAACTATAAATGGCTATGACATTTGTGCAGGTTGCTTAATAAAAAATAAAACCTGTATGGATGTGAAAAGACAAAAAACGGTCGCCTTTTATTTTAACGGCCTTTTAACGGTCGCCTTGTATTTTTTTTTACATTTGGGAATAACTAATATTTTCTCATAGGTGTCTGGCTGCTACACACCTTTTGTGTGTGTGAGTCAGCGATGTATACAGTGCGATCACAATAATAACCGCAACCAAAAACCAGGTCATCTTCCGTCTGCGTTTAGTCGCCGAGGCCTTGTTGTGGTGTGTGTGGTCAGACTGGGGCAGGTGGAAATCTATCCCTGTGCAGGACACCTTACTGACTCTCAGGGCAGTGATCGATCCTCAGCAACCTGAGCAGGGTGATGAAATTTTAAACAGCCCACAGTGTTCGGTAACAGGTGCTGGATGCGGCTCGTTTGTGCGCTGCGTCCGATCGTCGCCGTACAGGTGTCGTACCTGGTCACAATGTTCGTCTGTACGGTGTGATGTGTAGAACGGTCCGTATGGAAAAGAGACTTTACAGCAGGGGTGTCCAACTGGTCAGAGACCAAGAGCCACACTTTTTACTGTGTTATCACAAACAGCCACATCATACACACAGGCACACATGATCATCACTTTTTTCCCCCGCCATTTTGAGAACGAACTTGACACAGATTATTTGCTCAAATGATCTTTCTCCTACTGGGAAACTCTGAGGTATTTTCATCCCACTCACATGCGTGTTTGACGGAAATACCGTATTGAACTCAAGCGAAGCGAACACAATAAAAAGACACAATAACAAACTTCGATATGAACGTAAGAGCCGCATGAATCCGGGCAAAGAGCCACGCGCCCCGGGAGCCGCGGGTCAACCGCCTCTGCTTTACAGCTTGCTCGGGAATGCTAACGCTATTCGATTATTAGAGATAATTAAAGAAGAGTTTAAAAACAAACGTGTTTCCTAAAAATAAAGGACCCCATTAGATGCAACCAAAATATCTGTTATGAGCATGAAACTCACAGAGCAAACAAAGGCATCATTCATTCAGCCTCAGATGATTGCCTTTTTTTGTGTGTTTGCTTTTGTTTAAGATCAGTAGATTTGTGTAGAATTTCCGGGAGTCTAGAGTTAAAAAAAAAAACCCTTCTGGTTTAGGACACACCCACTTCAGATGCACATCATGATACAGATAAACACTCTCTAACGATTTTTAACCTAAAGATGTTTCCTCACCTGAGAACCGAAAGAAGGTTCTTGTTCTAGAGAACGCTCAGTGTGTTTTCTAACACAACACTCCGCTTGGCACTCGCCCAGCAGGACGTTCTGTACCGTCTCTTTCTCTCTTTTTTTTTTTTTTTTGATAAATCCGGTTTGTAGAACTTTCCGAACCTGTCCTCCGTGGCTATTAAGGCATGCTGTGAAACAGGCTGATCCTGTGCAAGTACACGACTAAACAGAAGGTATTACAGCTGTTCTGATTTTTCTCAGTATTCAACAAAACATCTGAGATTGTGTAAGAAAGTTTCCTGCGATCTCGTCTCAGGGAGCTGGTGTTCCTGCTCTTCCAGGAATAGTTATACTCAGAGTTTCATGCTTGTTTATAAGAAAACCCAGACAAGGCCAATTTTTGCCACGATTTCAAGTCAAAATTTCTGTAGCGATTTTTTATTTTTTATTATTTTTTTTTTTAGGACTGTTTTCTGCTCGTCTTTACTTTATTTTTATTTTTTTTTTCTTGAAGTAATGATGGAAAGTTCATTTCTGGTCTGGAACAGGGACAGTTTGAGCTTTTGAGACATGGAGCTGTACAAGCAAACGAAAGCTCGGTGGATTTGTTTCATGCAAAAAAAATACTCAGCAGACTTTGCATAATTGTTTATGTAAATTTTTCAGTCTGTTAACATGGATGTTAAATAACACGTACGTACGACATGATTATTCTAAACAACTCGTTATTTTAACTTCCGATACCGAACCTTTTTGTGCTTAGACGCGGCTCTTGTTAGTCAGTCGATAGACACCGTAATATCCTGTACACTGTAGATCACGGGCCTGGATCGGGGAGCGTTCAAGGATAAAGACAGTCATGTACGATATCTTGTCTACCTACATAACCGTTTGTAACTTAATCCTGACTAAAATCTTACTTAATACAGCTTCGAATCTATAACAGCGACTATACGGTTCCCTGTTCTGTCCTTGTGTCCGGTTCAGCCAAAGCATATTAACTCGGTATGTTAGCAAAGTTATCCATTTATTCTGACTTTGTTCAGTGAGTTGACTCAAAAATAAGGCAGGTGTGGTGGCAGGTTTTCACTCCAGGCACTTAGGAGCCACACCTGCGAGAGCGATGAAGGACGAGATCAACTGCTCAAACAGCTGGGATCAGGTGTGGCGTCTCCTCGGCTGGAACGTAAACCTGCAGCCACACCCACAGCTCTGGAGGGTAAAGTTGTCCGTATCGCTTTTGTTTAGCGCTTTTATTCCCGTTCACCGAACCATCATCTTATCGCTGTGAGGAAACACGATTTGTTACAACGAAGCAATCGGTCCGATTATTACAGATTCGTAGGCTGCAAATAAACATAACCACACAAGATGTTATTTAATCAGCGTGGTTGTAATACGAGGCTTCATGAATACGGTGTAATCATGTGGTGTTCATTTCTAACTGCGACTCATCACAGGTTTACCTTTATGTGTTGATATGGTGGCGAATTCTTGTCCTGTTCCTAACAAACGAAGCCAGTGTGTCATTTCACGAGTAAACAAACCGGTCTTAAAAATAATAATATATATATATGTTTTTTGGCCTTCTTTTCGGTGCCGTCTCATTTATATGCAGGTCTGTGATTGGGCTCGCGCTCTCATCTCGCTCCGTGTTTAGACACCCGATGAATCGGACGGACGATTCGTTTTAGCCGCAGCCTTAGAGATGCATTACGCATATAAACATCTACATATGCACTACATATGCAAGAACATCTTATTCACAGGTCCACCGGGTCATAACTATGTCTGCCATGTTGCTTTGTGCTCATAAATGATGTTTATGCAGTGGTTGTTCGACGTTCCAACCCAATTTAAAGCGAAAGATTTCAAGTAACCTCAAGCCGCAAGTGGGAAATTTCGACCTCGCTCTCGTCCACAGGGAGCGTTTTCTTACCGTTGTAGTCGCCCCAGTGGACTCTTTCTCTTACCTCTTGTCTTCTCTCTTTCTTTCTCTCACTCAAATGCTCTGCCTCTCCTTTTTGTTTTTATTTTTTCATTCAATTATTTGCTTTTTTTTTTTTATTTTTATTTCGACGGTTAAAGTCTACGTATCTGCATACAGTATATGACCCGCTTCAGGCCCTTAGCACTTAACCTACATGTAAGTTTAATGCAGATCGTATTTCGAGTGTCATGATTCACGAATGCGGGTCAGTAGGCAAGCACGGCCGACTAGACGATAAAATCAGCGAAAATATCTTAACCTCTGAACAAATACAGGCTGTCATCTGAACACATGCTTATCCACATCCATGTTTTACTGCACAGCGGTTACTCTGAACAAGGGTCATGACAGCATGACACACGCTCCGGGTTTGAGGAACAGACTGAAAGGGAAAGGAACGAATGTAAATGCTCGAGAGCGTGTTTATAAGCACAGCTCTGCTCTCCTCCTGCTAGTTCTTTGTTCTGGAAATTGCATTAATAACCAGATGTTTAAAGAACTAACAGGAGGAGAGCAGTGCTGTGCTTATAAACACGTGACTCATTAACACAGACCTCATTACTGAACTCTTACGAACACACGGACTACTTTACCACTTTACAGACAAAGTGGCCCTGAAATCAAAATGTTTCGAAGCTTTGTTCTGTGTGTTACGGACACCGACGTGTCCGTGTCTGACGCTCTAGTGATTAAAGATGCAATAACGAGCGTGTGTCCTAACTAGGGGTTGCAAAGGGGCAGAAAGTTTCCGGTAAATTTCCGGAAGAAAAAAAAATAAAGGCATTAATATGTGCTTAAGTACTAATAAATAGCCGATATTCTATTAATATTTATGCTAATAAGCAACACGTTAAATAGCCCTTAAAATAAAGTGTTACTGTGCATGTTGTGGAAGAATGCAAGTACATGTAGGGGGTTTGGCTTCAATGGCCTTCCAGTAAGGCGTGTGCTGTGTGTACAGTAAGTGACCGAGGAACGCAGGGTACAAATTCGACTTAAATTACATAAAATCTTATTGTTTTAAACAAAATTATGCTGCAAGATTTTTTTTAAACTACATTTAAGTTACTTGTTATAAGCAACTCTTCATTTTTTTTTTTTATTCCCGTTAATTCCCATGGAAAGTTTCCAGCCTTGAAAATTCCTGGAATTTTGCAAACCTAGTCCTAACCTCATAAAAAGTCTAGAGCTTATACTGAACAAATGATCGGCTTTCACACGTGTAGTCTTTTTGATTACAACGATGCCAAAGTCACACTCCGAAGCAGTTGCCAATACACTGTTATCTTTCCCCGCCGATGATCACACAGACGTAAAAGATATTGAAATCCAGCCACTGCTTGTGACAGATACGGGTCTGTTCGTATCTGACCACGTGGCTCCCTGCCCTCGGTCAGTGGCCGTGTTAAACCTGTTGTGAAACGTCGAACCCAGTTTTACGTTGCGCAACAGCGACAGGGATCCATGAAAAATGTCCACGGCATGCCAAGTCGTCTCACAATTCTGCTTCATTAGACAATTATTGCCGCAGCACAGAATAAAGAGGTTTATAAATCTCTGCAATGGTGGAGTTTCCTCCAGTGAAGGATGGAGAGCAAACCACTGATGGTTCACGACACGCTCGCTGATTTACGATCGACTTTCAGACCTTTCCCATGAGGGACGACTAAAGGATTATCGAGCGGGTCCAGAGCGATACGGACCGACGTCCTCACCGACGTCTGCTGAGAGAAGACTGGGGATGATGTTTAGAAATTATAAGGTCTTATTATTATTATTATTATTATTATTATTATTATTATTATTATTATTACTATTACTGGTGTTAATAAGTGTAAATTGTCTAGTGTTTACATGCTCACTTAGATGTAAAGACCATTTTTGTTCCTTAAGGGTTGAGGGAGTGTTTCGTTGATTATATTGACACTTCTGGGTCCTAAGCCCAAGTCAAACTCCTTATAAACAGCAGCATTATGACTTATGCCATAAAGAGACGGAGTCCTGAACCTATCCTCATGTTTCCTGTGATTGTTATGCCGCACACACACACACACACAGACACACCATCATTCTGATGACCGAGTAACAGACTCGCCGCATCAGTCTTCAGTCTTTATGATAACTGACTGGATTTATAGACTTCACTACATACAGTACATCAACAACAAGGGGCAGTGCATCAGATCCTCACTCTCTGACCGCTTCAAGGTTATCTAGCTACATCACAGGACAACCGGCATGTTGTTCGACTGAATATATATTTTTTGTCTCAGGAAAATTTAGCTGGCAGTTAAAGAGGAATCAGCAGTGTGTAATGATCGCAGTCTGTTCCATCAGATTTGTCGGAAAAGCGACGTTTTTTTTTATCGTCTTCTCACTTCAGCCGTCCAGTCGCGGTCGCCTCGTGTCAGGATTTCAGTCCTAAATACGGCGACCGCAACAGAACAATATAAACTATACGCCATAGCGTTGCTAAACTATCCGCTCTGATCGGTGTTAATTCATTTTCAGGTATCAGGTGCTTTTTCTTTTTCTTTTTTTTTCTTTTCTTTTTTTTTTTTTAAATAAAACCTTAGGGCCTTTTTACACCCGGTCACTTCATGTGTTGTCTCTGATCCGATAGCTATCTGATTTGTTAAAACTGTCCCATTTACATTAGACCACGTAACTGTGTCTCGGCGAATCGGATATCGATCCCGCCCAAAATGCTAATATATTTTACCTCATTTCCGGGTTAATTGAAATGGAACACGCTTTGGTGTATGGGGTTTTCCAAACGCAATCAAAAAGAAGACGAAAAAACTCGTTACGACGTTTATGCTACAAAAAACAGCATTTACTGTTTGCTGGCGGCAGCAGCACGTTTTAAGACCCGATGAGACGCCTGGGTGAAAGATCACTTGCGAGTGAC
This sequence comes from Tachysurus fulvidraco, assembly GCF_022655615.1. Classification (NCBI taxonomy): domain Eukaryota; kingdom Metazoa; phylum Chordata; class Actinopteri; order Siluriformes; family Bagridae; genus Tachysurus; species Tachysurus fulvidraco. The sequence continues at coordinate 16,870,536 of NC_062536.1, forward strand.
GTACTTCCGTTTGGGAGGAGTATAGCGCTGACGTATGTGGCTTGAACAACCACATTCATTTACACCTGTCCAGTTTCATCTGAAACGCGTCCCAGACCACCTCCTGAAGCGGTTTGTACCATCGGATTTATATCCGTCTCGAAACCGTTTCAGAGAGCATTTACACCTGGTGTTTTTACCATCTTATAGCTATCTGATCACAGAAAACGCCTGAAGTGACCAGGTGTAAAAACCCCCTTAGTGACCGTGTGTCTAAAGTCAGGAGACATCTTTCAGAGCTTTGTAGAAAAATTGTGAAATGTAATGCTGTTTGTTTTTAGGATTTCTGCAATAGAGAAATAAAACTACACGTAATATTTGATTTGCTTAATCATCGACGAGTTGAATCTGATGTGAAATCCTACAGATATTTAGCCGGTTGGCTTTAAGCTCCCTCTCAGCTAACCTTCAGGTGCCGTGCCTTTCCAAAAGGCCGGGAACAAAATGGCGTCAGACGTCCAGGAACGGCAGCAGACGGGGTTATATATGACCTCTGCTTTCCCACGGACGTATTTAGAAAAGTCAGTGGTTTCTCTGTATGCGAGCGTCGGAGCTCATTCTGCACACAGGGCACATGCTTGAGTTCTCAGTTGCCTCAGGGACACTTTGAGTGAATTGTTCAGACATTTAAAGTTCCTCATTAAATGCTTTTAGTCAATGATTTACATTTGAGACTGTCGGATTTCTCTTTAAGTCAATCTAGTAAGCGTGAATATTCCAAAAATTTCTTTAGCTGATGCTTGTTTTTGTTTTAATCTTGTTTTTATTTATTCAGTACGATACACGATAACAGTAAAAGATGTAAGTTTAGCTCCTCTAAATCGCTTCTAGTTTTATTTAATTCTTTTTCTTCCTCAAGAAATACTCTGTACGTTTTCAGTCGCTTCCCGTCGGCACACACCCGAGCGACTTGTCCTAACCTCGGCGATGGACGGTACGCGGTTCTTCGGTATAAAGTAGCGTCTAGGTGATGCAGATGATCATTACCGTGTCTGATTTTAATCTGCCCTTCGGAGTCCTTTATAATACGACCTTCTGTCCATCAGATAATCTTGTACAAACGCGCGTCCCTGTATGCCGCGTGAATAGGAGACCCGTGACCATGTAATAGAAATCGTTAGCATTAGAGATAATCATTTTAGTTGCATCTAAACGGCACATTGTGCTTGTGTAACTGTGTAAGCTATAAAACCCGTCGGCCGTCGCCGTGGTCCCATGAGCGCTTCTCGGTAAAGGTGCAGACTTTCCTCGAAAAGTATCCGCACACGTGACCGCAAACGCTTTGTGGCTTTTTTTTTTGTCTTTTTCTTTTTTTGGAACCCGTACAGCGAGCAGTAATGAATTATTCCGTCTGTCTGTCTGTCTGTCTATCCATCCACCCGTCTGTCTGTCTGTCTATCCACCCGTCTGTCTGTCTGTCTATCTATCCACCCGTCTGTCTGTCTGTCTGTCTGTCTGTCTCTCTACCCGTCTGTCTGTCTCTCTACCCGTCTGTCTGTCTCTCCACCCGTCTGTCTGTCTCTCCACCCGTCTGTCTGTCTCTCCACCCGTCTGTCTGTCTGTCTGTCTATCCACCCGTCTGTCTGTCTATCCACCCATCTATCTATCTATCTATCTATCTATCTATCTATCTATCTATCTATCTATCTATCTATCTATCTATCTATCTATCTATCTATCTATCTATCTCTTCTAATTTTTGCCACAGATGTTAAAGTATTTTCATTTTGAGTCTTCAGACACAAATGTTGTGCCATATGGGTTCCTTTGTCTAGTCAGCAAACACAAAGAGTAAGTGAAACAAAGCTAACAAAGCCGCTAAGATGCTGGCCGTGCAGATCGGCTTGCCTGGAAACTTCTCTGCCGACCGCGTGGTCCGAGTATTAAAGCTGAGTCGTGCTTTCCAAGTCAGAAAAAGTGCCCAAAATGTCCACATCGCTCTTTTGTTTACATGAACGTGTATTGATTTGCTACTTCGTGCCGAACAAAACCTGATTTATTGTCAGTTTAGCTGCATTTGGAGACGGGTTCTGTGTAGTGGGACATCGTGCTGCGTGTCAGGACTAAATAATTCTTGCGTTTACGGCCGAGTGATTTACTGGGTTCAGTAATGGGTTTTGCAGGACAAGATGGATCAGGAACGAGGGAACGTTCTGTAACGACGTGTAGAAAACCGGAATAGGAAAGCAAGACTGTTGTATTCTTAGCATCATGTCTATGTTTCGTGTCTCTGTATACGACACGTATGTATACGTATATGTTTCTCGTGTGACAAACAGTATGTAGGAGCTCACTGTGAAGCGGGGAAACTCCACTACAGGAATCGTGGACCGGTCGTCCGTCTCACGCTTCAGAGTGTGAGGTTATACGGTCAGTCTGTAGTAGATACTCATTAAAGCTGATCTAAATGTAAGCTCAGAGTCCACTTGAATCTAAAGCAGCACGGTTATACAGACTCGACGAGCTGAGAGAGTTATTTATCATGTCAAATAAATCGATTCTCGTTTCATAAAGAGCTGAAGTGACTTGTCTTCAGCACAGAACGTAAAAGACTGTTACTGGCTTAGTGCTTCTGTAATGTTGTCGAAGACTCCTGTGTGTAAGCGAGAGTTCTGTGAAAACCGCCATGTGTACTGGGAACGTCTAGAAGTAAAATACACAAAAGCAAACCAGGATATTTTAGCCCTTTTATGAAGGGTCACAACCTCTGTGTGTGTGCGCTCAGTCCCATGTTGTGTGCTCAGTCCCGTGTTGTGTGCTCACAGCTCCACTGTTGTGTGCTCAGTCCCGTGTTGTGTGCTCAGTCCCGTGTTGTGTGCTCACAGCTCCACTGTTGTGTGCTCACAGCTCCACTGTTGTGTGCTCAGTCCCGTGTTGTGTGCTCAGTCCCGTGTTGTGTGCTCAGTCCTGTGTTGTGTGCTCAGTCCCGTGTTGTGTGCTCAGTCCCGTGTTGTGTGCTCAGTCCCGTGTTGTGTGCTCAGTCCCGTGTTGTGTGCTCACAGCTCCACTGTTGTGTGTAAGCAGTTAAACTCCACGTGTCGGTCTCGAGAGATAACTTAAAGACAGTTTTGATGAGTCATGTTTGTTTGGTGAACAGTAATGATACTTTGGGGTCTGCGTGTGTAAAAACACCATTTATATCCTTTAGTCCAGTTAGCGAGTAAACTTATCATCACCTTACAGAAGTGTAATTGTGGTGCTGGGTAACAGTAAAGTTGACATTGTCGCTTATAAACACACAGGAATACGTGTACAGTTATGACTTTATTACGATTCGTTTTTATGCTTTCTCGGTATTGCCGAGTTTAACCAAGTGAGTTAAATGTTATATTATTATTTCTGTTTCTGTGATTCGTTTACATTTTGGCGATTTAACGATTTATACGTGTAAACAAACAGGGTCAGCGTCAGGGCTGAGAAATATGACTATATAATAATAATAACAACCAGAACATGATCCCGTTTGTCACAGTCGGCTTTTCTGTCGTATCATGGAGATTTTTTTTTTAGTTATATCCAAAAACTAATTTAATGTTAACGTTTTATACAAAAATCTTTTTTAGTTTTAATATAAATTGTTATATTTTATTTGTATATTAGATTTTATTTTATTTGTTTTGTTTTTTGATGCATTTACCTAGTTCTTTCTCTCTCACTCTCTCTCTTCACATTTCATTTTTGGTAGACATGTAGGTGTATAAATTACCAGCCTTTTTGTTTTATTATTTATTTATTTATTTATTTATTTATTTATTTATTTATTTATTTATTTATTTATTTATCTATTTTAAACCAGCCAAATTTAATTATTTATTTTGAATAAATGCTGTTTTTTTTTTATTATCTTATTTTCGAGTTAATTTGACTAATTCTTTTTGTCATAGAACCAACATAGAATGTTTAATAATACTTTGGATTAAAGAGTATTCAGAGTTTTATATTAACTATTCGTCCTACATAAAGAGTTCTTTTATAAGTGTTTCTCTCAGATCTGTTTTTGTTCCGCTTGTTTATTTTTTATGAGGACTGCAGTGATGATAGTGTTTAACTTTGAACACCAGTAGCGTAATCTCACTACTGAAACCACACACACTCCATGGCTACTGATATGAAGAGCGCTCTCTCTCTCCCTCTCTCTCTCTCTCTCTCTCGCTCTTGCACTCTCTCTCTCTTTCTCTCTCTCTCCCTCTCGCTCTCTCTTTCTCGCTCCCTCTCCCTCTCTCTCGCTCGCTCTCTCTCGCTCTTGCACTCCCTCTCCCTCTCTCTCTCTCTCGCTCTTGCACTCTCTCTCTTTCTCTCTCTCTCGCTCTCTCTCTCTCTCTCTCTCTCTCTCCCCTCTTCCCCCCCATCCCTCTCCCTCGCTCTTTCTCTCTTCTCTCTCTCGTCTCCTCTCCCTCTCTCTCTCTTTTTCCTCTTCATTTCCTCTCTCTGCTTCTCTCTCTCTCTCACTCTCTTCTCTCTCTCTCCTCTCTCTCTCTCTCCTCTTTGCTCTTTCTCTCTTTCCCGCACTTTCCCGTCTGGTCAAACGAGTCCTCTCGATATTCCCCCTCCGCGACGGTCTCTACTCGGTCTCCTCTCTCTCCGGATTCTCTTCACTCTGCCTCCTCTCTCTCTCCCCCTTTTTAAGTTCAAGGTCTTTCATTAGCTGGTTCACTTCCAAAACCCCACAGTGGCCTCCTTGTTACTGGTCCGCTTAACATGGTAAAAAAGACGTCCATCTGGTGCCTCTTTAAGGCAAAAGAGTCTCTATAAAAGCCACAGCTGCTTGAGCACACACCCATGAGTGCACCACAACACACAGAAAGGGGAATAGTGAATGTCTCCGAGCTGATCTTCACCCTCTATATCACCAGCCTACTATAATTTAATGTGGTTCACAATGACCAGAACACACATGGTTTTATACACTGAAGCAGACTGTAGAACGATTTACACACACACACACACACACACAGTGTTTTGCTGGCAGGAACGGGAAACAGGTTATTCATGCATTATAGATCTGGTCTGTCTTTTCAAGGAGTCTGGCCAGATCCATTTACTGACAAGCGACCAATGTGGAGAGGCACAATGCAGCTAACCTTCACAATATGTCTAGTATCTATTCTCACCCAGTATGTACAGGTATTAGTTAGACGTCTCCTCCTCACGCATGTCCTGTCTGTTTTATTATGTCCATGTGTGAACCTTTTGTTCCATGACCACTTTAGAGCTTGTCTCATTTCCATGTAGGACTTTATACTCCTTTATCATTACGTGTGTATGTGTGTGTGCGTTTGTGTGTGTGTATGCATTTGTGTGTATGAGTGTTTGTGTGTGTGTGGGAGGGGGGACATGTTCCTCAGATATCACATCGAGGATCATGTGTTCAGACGTGTACAGTATATAAAACTAAACACTCTTAATAAGGTAAACAATATCCACAGAAAGCCTCTAAACCCAACAAGGAGGGAAGAGAGTTAAATAAATAAAGCATCCTTCCCACCCACCGAGATCACGGCCTGTCGGGTCTCCGTGAGCTTCAGACCACAGATGGTTATGGTGTCCCTGCGATTTAGACACAGAAACTCAACACGCTCTGGTGAGCAACCTATTCGTTTAACTCGATCGTCACCCACTGGGCGTAGCTTTAGGATATTTTACATCGTATTAACGTTTGTATAATCACGTCTCTAACTATCTATCTATCTATCTATCTATCTATCTATCTATCTATCTATCTATCTATCTATCTATCTATCTATCTATCTATCTATCTATCTATCTATCTATCTATCTATCTATCTATCTATCTATCTATCTATCTATCTATCTATCTATCTATCTATCTATTGGGAAGGAGGAAGGACTCTTATTTTCTTCAAGAGATTGTGGTTTTCTGCTCCACAAATACGGTTTTATCAATTATGGAAAATTCCCCCAGGCCCTGAAGCAGCAACACGTCCCCGCGCCGTCATGCTACCGCCATCGTGCTATTAGTGCTAATGAGGAACGATGATTTACAGCAGACGTAACACAAAAGGAAAAAGTTCCACTCCTCACGTACCACAGAAACCCGATCACCTGAAACCCGATCGCCTTTGTCTTGTCGTCTGAAATTTTATTTTAAACAGTATAAACAAAAAGCGAAGAAATCAGCAACTGATTAGGGATGTACCTATCCGATATCCTGGATCCAAGCATTTTGTGGATCGGGTATCGGTGGTGCATGACCGATCCAAATCCGATACCTGTGGTCATGGGCGTCGGAACCATTATATGTGGGTGGGACAGACAGGACCCACCCACTTTTTAAGACCAATAATATTGGACCCACACACTTTTCCCGTCTCTATTCAGCGCCGCCAGTCGAATCCATTCTGCTTGAGGAATGCCCTAATAAACTAAACTCCATTCCGCCTTTTACCTACAGCACTGACCCACGCTCCTGCTTCCTGAAATCCATGGGCGTCGGAACCATTACGTGTGTGTGGGACAGGACACGGCCACTTTTTATTTGCTTTCGACGCCCTTGCCTGTTGTGGTTGATTAATGACCAGCAAACATCATAGACTGTTGTTTAAACTTGTAAGAAAAATACACTTATAGATTAAATTACATTAATGAAAATAAATATAATACATTTATGGGTAATATGTTGCACAACCGCCTGCGACAGACAGACAAGTTTAGCAGGCGTCCTTTCCGTTTACCTCAGCGCGTTAAACATGTGGGTGCAAGGTTTACTGTTAATACATTTTACATTGTGTTTCAAGAGTTCTAATTTAAGATTCACATTAAAATATTGCCTTTTCTTCAGAAAATAATTTAATTTAATAATTGCAGTACAGGGGGCAACGATGGCTTAGTGGTTAGCATGTTCGCCTCACACCTCCAGGGTTGGGGGTTCGATTCCCACCTCCGCCTTGTGTGTGTGGAGTTTGCATGTTCTCCCAGTGCCTCGGGGGTTTCCTCCGGGTACTCCGGTTTCCTCCCCTGGTCCAAAGACATGCATGGTAGGTTGATTGGCATCTCTGGAAAATTGTCCGTAGTGTGTGATTGTGTGAGTGAATGAGAGTGTGTGTGTGACCTGTGATGGGTTCGCCCTCCGTCTATCCTGCCTCGATGTCCGATGACGCCTGAGATCACTGAGGCACAGGCTCCCAGTGACCCGAGAAGTTCGGATAAGCGGAAGAAAATGAATGAATGAATGAATTGCAATACATAGGGTTTAGATTGTTATACCCCTAAGT
>NC_062536.1:16882806-16982806 GCF_022655615.1 Tachysurus fulvidraco
AAAATATACAAAAACAAAAGACATTAAACAGAAACAGCGCCGTCCTGATTCTGGTCTTCAGTCATTAATGCACGCTGATTAATCCAGCTTTTCCTTCTGACGCTCCATACCGAGATTTAAATGATGTATTAAAGTCCACTGTAGAGGTCGAACCCCTTCTATGCACACGATCACAACCTGTACCTTCTAATCCGGCACACCGTACAAACCCAGTCTTGTGCAGCACAGAAGATAAAATACGAAACTGTCAAAAACGTTCAAACGTTTGCCAGAAGATCCACGTTTAAAAACGGACACGCATTTGTGAAACAGACTCAATAGAGGCGTGGCACTGTGCAGCAGTTTGCATTCTTCTTTACGCTACAATACGATAAGATCGAAACTTTTGTCCTCGACGCAAACGCGATAGCGTTACGAGAATGTTTCCTCCTGGTCGCATACATTTTCTCAAGCACGTGATTTTAGCCAGATGAAAATCTGTTTGTTTTTGTGCCGTCGGTGAAACCGCGCAATTCTGTTGAAACTTTTTTAATCGTCAATTAAAAACAACAACAAAAAACAGACAGATAATCACAGACTACGACTGTTTTACAGCCCTGTCCATGATCATGGTGGATGCCGATAAAGATTACACCAAATGGGGGAAAAATTATCTTCTAGGATTAAGATTCCTCTGGGGTTTTTTTTTATCGGCATCCACCATGATTACTCTCTTTTTCCTCTGGGCAACTATTTAAAAAAAAAAAGAAAACAAGAAAATGATTCGAATTAATTCTATTTGTCTGAACCGCTGTCTGGGCAGAAAAAGAAAGCTCTCGTACGATCCGTCATTTTGTGACCGAACGTGTTTTGACGGCTGTAGGGAAGTCACATGACCGTCAGAAACTCGGCGTTCTGTATCGACGAGTGCAAACTGCTGCAGCTGCGTTCATGATCCTGTGTCATGTTGAGCTGAGATCATCAGCACGGAAACGCTGCTCATTTACCCGTCTCCTGTCTTCAGGCCAAGCGCATGGGACAGACAAACATCTGCTCTGTGTGGGTCAAAAGCCTTCCACAAGAAGGAGAAGTCTGGTTAACTGGCTTTAAGTTAATCTTAAGTTATTTCTGGCCTCCTTGCTTCCCCTCTGGTAGAGGAAGAGCAGTTCTGGGTTAAAAGCGATGCTTTGAGTAAGAGTCTGTTCACTCGCTCTGATCTCGGCTCTCAGCCGCCGCCCCGTTAGAGCCGGAGCATCGGAGCGGCGTCGTGTTTCCCGTGAGCTCGAGTCTTTAGTGCAATTGCTCACCACAGGCCTTCAGTTAGTTAGCACATTAATCACTCTGGATGATGTCTCACATTCGCTCAACTACTTCTGTGCTTTCTTTTTTTTTTTTTTTTGTAATAACTCTGAAAAATGAGTCGTGTTTCAGCGCAGAGAAGAAGTACATTAAAGTGGGATAATAAACTACTGGGTTTGTGCTTGACTCTTCACTCTGTGTTGTGTAACTGACTCTCAGGTCTACAGTACACACTGATCTCTCTCACACACACACATGCACACACACCGCTCTCTCTCTCTCACTCACTCACACACACACACACACAGATCTCTCTCACACACACACACACACACACAAACTGTTCAGATTCAGATGCATTGTCTCGCTGTTATTCTCAATAAAGTAGAAAACTACTCCGAGCAGTTTGGGTGTGTGTGAGGGATGCAGGGATGAGCAGAACGTTTGGTTTGGTGTGTTGATGGATAAAATAATGTGTGTGTCCAGTTCCTCACTCAGTGTTCTGTCAATCTCACTCAGTTACTACATCTACTTCACATCCTTTTTTAACTTTATTTTCTTTCTTTCTTCCTCGTCTTCCTCAAATCCTTCTCTTTCTTTCTTTCTTTCTTTTTCTTTCTTTCTTTTTCTTTCTTTCATACTTTCTTGAATATTTCTATTTTCTTTTTAGTTCTTATTCTTTTTTTCTTCACTTATTCTAAGTAACTTTTCTAAGTTTATATATTTTGTCCTAATCTACATGTTTGCATTTCTTTATAGTAATTCCTTCTAGTATTATAATCATTCTTTATTTCTAATATCTCTAATCCTCTTTCTTAGTCTTTATTTTGTTCTTGTATAGTTACGTTCTTTCTAGTGTGTGTGTGTGTGTGTGTGTGTGTGTATATATATATATATGTATGTATATGTATATGTTTTAACATTTGTTGTATTTTTTTTTTCCTCCCTTGTGGACGAGCAGCAGTTTTTTTTTTATTATTGTTGTTTTATATGATGTTTTGTTGCGTTTACCTTTTTGTCTGGTGAAGATGTGGGAAGGACGGTGGCGTGTCATCCCTCACGACGTACTTCCTGATTGGCTAAAGGACAACGACTATCTCCTGCACGGACACAGACCACCCATGCCGTCCTTCAGAGCGTGCTTCAAGAGCATCTTCAGAATCCACACCGAGACGGGCAACATCTGGACTCACCTTCTCGGTGAGAAAGCGAACACACACACACACTTACTTTTAGTGTTTGAGGGTCTCTGAGCAGCAGGCTCGGTGGTCTGCTTTGTAACAGTTAACAGTATAATCATTTGCTTACGTCTGCACTGATGCCATGCTGCAAATCTACGAGCTGCTCTAATCACCAGTAATGAACTTAACAGCGCTTGCAGGAGTGCCGTGTTCCCTGGGACAGAGTCGTGGTGTCTAAGAACTGGGGGCATTAGTTACAACATTAGAGGATGTCTCTTAAACAGTAGTGTGAGTTTATTGCCCTGGAAATGAGTGATTTCACGCAGACTTTAGCCAGCGGGCTGTTCCTGTTCAGTCCAGATGTTCAGGTTCAGGGTTTATTGTACCTCCAATCTCAGTCTCTATTATCTCTACATTACAAAACATCTAATTATTACAACTTGAAGGGAAATCAGATGGACTTGATACAGCTCTGCCATCTAGTGGCTGTATGTCTTTATAGCTACAAAAACGCCACGGGTAACAATAATGCGTCATAATAAAGACAAGGCGCTATCTTGTGAATATATGATATTATAGAAAATGAGTTATTTCACAATTTTGTACACTTTTTATTGTCTGCAAGATCTGAAGAGAAAAATGAAAAAAACAAAAAACGTGACTGAGCTCTTTACATCTAAACTTCCCTTTTTGTCTGTGTGTGTGTGTGTCTGTCTGTGTTTGTGCCTGTGTGTGTGTGCGTTTGTCTGTTTGTCTGTCTGTGTGTGTGTGTATCTGTATCTGTGTGTGTCTGTGTGTGTATCTGTATCTGTGTGTGTCTGTCTGTGTTTGTGCCTGTGTGTGTGTGCGTTTGTTTGTCTGTCTGTGTGTATGTGCGTGTCTGTCTGTGTGTGTGTGTGTATCTGTATCTGTGTGTGTCTGTGTTTGTGCCTGTGTGTGTGCGTTTGTCTGTTTGTCTGTCTGTGTGTGTGTGTGTATCTGTATCTGTGTGTCTGTGTGTGTGTATCTGTATCTGTGTGTGTCTGTCTGTGTTTGTGCCTGTGTGTGTGCGTGTGTCTGTCTGTCTTTGTGTGTGTCTGTTTGTCGTGTGTGTGTGTGCGTGCGTGTGTCTGTTTGTCTGTGTGTGTGTGTGCGTGCGTGTGTCTGTTTGTCTGTGTGTGTGTGCGTGCGTGTGTGTGTGTGTGTGTGTGTGTGTGTGTGTGCATGTGTCTGTTTGTCTGTGTGTGTGTGCGCGTGTGTCTGTTTGTCTGTCTGTCTGTGTGTGTGCGTGTGTGTGCGTGCGCATGTTTGCAGGTTGCCTGTTCTTCTTGTGTCTGGGGATCGTGTACATGTTCAGACCCAACATGTCATTCGTGGCACCGTTTCAGGAGAAGATCGTGATTGGCGCTTTCTTTCTCGGTGCCATCCTCTGCCTGTCCTTCTCCTGGCTCTTCCACACAGTCTACTGCCATTCAGAGGGAGTGTCTCGGATGTTCTCAAAGTCAGTGTATTTACCACACAATGCTTATTTACACACACAAACACACACACACACACACACACACACGTGCGCACACACACACACACAAGCAGTTGTGATCAGTGTTCCACTTGGCTACATCTACACTGGTGGTGGTGGTGTGTGAGGTGTTATTGATCATAAGAGTTACTCTCTCACTTCTGTATGTAACTGATTAAATTATTAAAGAAGGAGTTAAGATCTGCTCCCTGTAGGGTTTATGATGAAATACAAAGGTCTGTCTGTAAAAGACCACCGAATGTTCTACAGTGTAATTAGTTACAGCACACAACACTGCCACCTAGTGTCCTTATTATATTAGTGACCAGCGTACGCAGATACAACAGTCACTAAAATACATGCTGGACTCTGATCAGAGAAATAACACGCTAGTTCAGAATGATCAACACACACACACACACACACACACACACACTCTCTCTCACACTCTCTCTCACACACACACACACACACACACTCTCTCTCATACACACACACACACACTCTCTCTCTCTCTCTCACACACACACACACACTCTTTCTCTCTCTCTCACACTCTCTCACACACGATCTCTCTCACACACACGATCTCTCTCACACACACGATCTCTCTCACACACGTGAGTTCTCTCTCACACACGATCTCTCTCACACACGATCTCTCTCACACACGTGAGTTCTCTCACACACACGCTCTCTCTCACACACACACATTCACAAATAATAATAATAAAAAAGGCTTATGATGATGATTATGACGGTTTTAATAATACTGAAAAACAGAACAATGATGGTGTTTACTGTAAAGCTCTGTATATACTCTCACTTTCCAACTTTCAGTCTCTATCTTAAGTGATTTGTGAAAGGACCATAATGAAAACGTCCTGGGTTTTTCTGATGATTTCTCTGTCCTGTTTTAGGTTGGACTACTCGGGTATCGCGTTCCTGATCATGGGTAGTTTTGTGCCGTGGCTTTACTACTCCTTCTACTGCTCCCCTCAGCCCTGTGTGGTTTACCTGATTGTGGTGTGTATCCTGGGCCTTGCTGCCATCACCGTCTCTCAGTGTGACTTCTTCGCCACGCCGCAGTACAGAGGAGTAAGAGCTGGTAAGCAGTCGCCGAGCGTCTTACTGTAACGTCGAGCAACATTTATAGCTGGTGAAAACAAAACATTAAGGTAAAAAGTGTTATTTGGGAGACTGTATATCAGGTCAGAAACGGTCAGAAAATGACTCTACTCCAAAATTAGCAATGAAAACTGAGCAGCTACAGAATCGAATCAGATCACTGCGACATTTAAGATCTGTGATGTTCAGTCCAGCTGAACTGCAGTGATGTTACTGACTGACCTTTAAACCAGATTCCTGGTCATTTGACCAAATAAAAAGGTGTAACTCTAATAAACTGTGTGTGTGTGTGTGTGTGTGTGTGTGTGTGTGTGTGTGTGTGTGAGATACAGGTGTGTTTGTGGGCCTGGGCCTGAGTGGAGTTGTCCCCACGTTGCACTTTGTAATCTCAGAAGGCTTCCTCAGGGCTACCACTATAGGTCAGATGGGCTGGCTCTTCCTCATGGCTGCCCTGTACATCACTGGAGCCTGCCTTTACGCCGCACGCATCCCAGAGAGATTCTTCCCTGGCAAATGTGACATCTGGGTGAGTGTGAATACCTGACAGGAGTGTAGCACACACACATGCATATACACAGACAGAAGTGTAGCACACAGACAGGAGTGTAGCGCACACACACATACATATACACAGACAGGAGTGTAGCGCACACACACATACATATACACAGACAGGAGTGTAGCGCACACACACATACATATACACAGACAGGAGTGTAGCGCACACACATACATATACACAGACAGGAGTGTAGCGCACACACACATACATATACACAGACAGGAGTGTAGCGCACACACATGCATATACACAGACAGGAGTGTAGCGCACACACACATACATATACACAGACAGGAGTGTAGCGCACACACACATACATATACACAGACAGGAGTGTAGCGCACACACACATACATATACACAGACAGGAGTGTAGCACACAGACAGGAGTGTAGCGCACACACACATACATATACACAGACAGGAGTGTAGCACACACACATACATATACACAGACAGGAGTGTAGCGCACACACACATACATATACACAGACAGGAGTGTAGCGCACAGACAGGAGTGTAGTGCACACACACATACATATACACAGACAGAAGTGTAGCACACAGACAGGAGTGTAGCGCACACACACATACATATACACAGACAGAAGTGTAGCACACAGACAGGAGTGTAGCACACACGCATACATATACACAGACAGAAGTGTAGCACACAGACAGAAGTGTAGCACACACACATACATATACACAGACAGGAGTGTAGCACACACACGTACATATACACAGACAGGAGTGTAGCACACACACATACATATACACAGACAGGAGTGTAGCACACACATACATATACACAGACAGGAGTGTAGCACACACACATACATATACACAGACAGGAGTGTAGCGCACACACACACATACATATACACAGACAGGAGTGTAGCACACACACATACATATACACAGACAGGAGTGTAGCACACACACATACATATACACAGACAGGAGTGTAGCACACACACATACATATACACAGACAGGAGTGTAGCACACACACGTACATATACACAGACAGGAGTGTAGCACACACACGTACATATACACAGACAGGAGTGTAGCACACACACATGCATATACACAGACAGAAGTGTAGCACACAGACAGGAGTGTAGCACACACACATACATATACACAGACAGGAGTGTAGCACACACACATACATATACACAGACAGGAGTGTAGCACACACACATACATATACACAGACAGGAGTGTAGCACACACACGTACATATACACAGACAGGAGTGTAGCACACACACGTACATATACACAGACAGGAGTGTAGCACACACACATGCATATACACAGACAGAAGTGTAGCACACAGACAGGAGTGTAGCACACACACATACATATACACAGACAGGAGTGTAGCACACACACATACATATACACAGACAGGAGTGTAGCACACACACATACATATACACAGACAGAAGTGTAGCACACACATGCATATACACAGACAGAAGTGTAGCACACACACATGCATATACACAAACAGAAGTGTAGCACACACACACACATATACACAGACAGACGTGTAGCACACACACATGCATATACACAAACAGAAGTGTAGCACACACACATGCATATACACAGACAGAAGTGTAGCACACACACATACATATACACAGACAGGAGTGTAGCGCACACACACACATACATATACACAGACAGGAGTGTAGCACACACACACACACATACATATACACAGACAGAAGTGTAGCACACACACACATACATATACACAGACAGAAGTGTAGCACACACATATACACAGACAGGAGTGTAGCACACACACATCACAGGTTTTAATAATGTAGACCACTTAGACTGTCAATGTGCGTGGGTAATAAATACTGATGAATAGGAGAGGGAAGGTCCCTTGTCACAAGGGAACACGTGGCTCAAGGCATTTACACCCTTTAAAACCCTTACACAAAATGGCATACGGAAATGATGCAGAGAGAGTAACAATGCTGTAATCACACACACACACATAGACACACACACACACACACACATGCACACACACACACACCTATACACACACATATACACACGTATACACACACACACACATATAATATACACACACATATACACATATACATACACACACACACACACACACACACACACACACACACACACACACACACACACACATATATATATATATACATATACATATATATATATATACATATATATATATATACATATATATATATATATATATATATATATATATATATATATATATATATATATATAATATACACACACTTCCTAAGCATGCTCTAAATGGTTCATAGGTCTCATGGTTTCCTCCATGAATGATCAGTAGTTGATGGTCAGTATGTAATCACCAGTCCTCACCTGTGTACATGTCCTGGCTGCTCCATGCATGTTTTGACTGACATTTTGTTTTCGTGCTCCTCAGTTCCACTCGCACCAGCTGTTCCACATCTTGGTGGTTGCCGGAGCCTTCGTGCACTTCCACGGCGTGTCCAACCTGCAGGAGTTCCGCTACACGGCGGGAGGCGGCTGTACCGCTGATGGCCCTCTGTAAGACTGCGCTGCACCACCAGGGGGAGACACAGCTCTCTTTTTATTACCACCACCGCCAGTAACAAATCCGACTCCTCTGACGCGTCTCGCTCCACTAATGAGGGCTGGACAAGATCTTTTGTCCACTTTTTTCTCCTAACTCCGTCTCTCCTCTTCTTCTGCCCTCTTTAATTAAAAAAAAAAAAAAGAAGAGAAAAAAACAAACAAAAAAAAACAAACCTGATGCGATTCAGTGGAGCTGGAGGGTGGGCTGATTTTGAAACACAGTTTTACAGAGTTGTTTTTGACATCTGTAAACATTTGACTTCATGATGTTTGGATATTGTTTTGCGTATTGACTCGGTTGGGGGGAAAAAACAATTGTGACATTTTGCCTTTGACGGTGCAAATGGTTTTAACTGTTATAAACATTATTAATGTAAATAAGATTTCTAAACCTGGGTTCTATAGATTTTTACAAATGTCAAATAATAATAATAATAAAAAACACAAAAAAAAACATTATAGTATTGTTAAATCGTGGGGAAAGGATGGAAAAGATGCGAAATCGGTGCATCGATTATGATCTTTGAGTCAGCAAATTAACTGTGCACTTCTGAACCAAAAATAATAAGATGGTGTCGATGAGAAACGGGACTAAAGGACCGGAGAAGAATGATTCTTTAGGATGAGCTGAACGAAGCAATATTCACTGCTTCACACACACAAGTGCACAGCTGAGGTTTTTCCTCCGAAGCTGGAACAGCTTGTGTGAAACGCTGAGTTTTTCTGGTAAAGCCATAATCCTGACAGGCGCCAGGTCCAACAACTGGCCTTATGACATCGCTTTCAGGCTCCCTTTTTGCACACAAGGAAAAACATCTGCTTCTCTATTTGGATTTCAGCACCTCGGTTCACGTCTTCGGAGCGTGGAAGAAGATTCTGGCATGCAGAGATCTTCGGCGTGTTCACACACACACACACACACACACACACGCGTTTAATTTCGTTTCTATGATTTTGCTGCTTTTTTGCTTGTTATTTTTGCATTCTCTTAATTATATATATATATTTTATTTTATTTTTTGCATTACAATACAGGAAATTCTTTATTATGATTATTTTTTGTTTCTTCAAGCTCTTTGCTTGCCTTTTCCAGAGGGCTTATAGGTTCACGAACGCGTTACAGATCCACGAACGCATCACACTGTGTTTCATCTATGTAAGAGTATTGCTACAGTCTGGGTTGGACCGCTCGCGTCGACGAGACAAACCCACTTTGTAGGACGTTTTACAAGATCAAGGGCCGTAACGGAGGCATCGCACAGCCACCGTCCGTTTCGTATATAAAAAAAAACAACAACAAAAAAAACAAAAACAAACGCTGCCTTACACGTCAGCTTGTGTTGAAAACTCGGGGATCATCGTCAGCATCTTGGAACTTGAGTACAGGAGAAAGCTGTAGAGCACACGCTCATCCGGACAGTGTTAGCAGCGCAGACCGTCGAGCGCTTCTGGGCCCCGACTTCACCACCAACGCAAGGCCTTGATTCACTGCATAAATATGTTGAATTCATTTTTATTGAGGTTGATTTGTTATTCTTTTTAATATTAATTTATTATCAAGGTGTGAGATGTGCATACTATTTCTCTTCGAAGCACACGAAGTTCCTAGTGTCTGCAGTAGAACGTTTCTATCTGCTGTATTGTTCTAATAAACTGTTTTGGAATTCTGACTCTACTGTTTTATTTGGTTTGTTTCCACAACAACGGTGTGGGGGTGGCTAGGGATGGTTTGGGGGGTTTCATCCAGGTTCACCGATGTCCTCTCCGCACCAAAGACATGCTCTGCAGGCTGATTGGCATCTTTAAGTCGTCTGTAGTTTGTGTTTTGGTGAATCTGAACAGCTCACGCTTCTGCTATGGGGGAAGCCTAATGATTAGAGAGTTTGACTCCTAACCCTAAGGTTGTGGGTTCAAGTCTCAGGAACCGACCACGCCTGAGGTGCCCTTGAGCAAGGCACCGAACCCCCGGCTGCCCACTGCTCCAGGTGTGTGTTCACTGCTGCGTGTGTGTGTGTACTTTGGATGGGTTAAACGCAGAGAACGAATTCTGAGTCTGGGTCACCATATTTAGCCGTACATCACGTCACTCTCACATGACGTTTCTTTAAAGATGTACAAAATTCACTTAGTATTGTATGAACAACAATAATGACAGTTTTATGTAAACATACTTTTATTCAGAACAAAATCAATTTTGTTACATTTACAAGTGTACATTTGAACAGAACAGATTAAATATTATTTCCTAATGAATTCTTACACCGTTATTACTTTCTAAACAGACCTGGGTGTGTGTTGTAGGTTTGCTTTGGGGTGTGTGTTGTACTGTAGCTTTGCTTTGGGGTGTGTGTTGTAGGTTTGCTTTGGGGTGTGTGTTGTAGGTTTGCTTTGGGGTGTGTGTTGTACCGTAGGTTTGCTTTGGGGTGTGTGTTGTAGGTTTGCTTTGGGGTGTGTGTTGTAGGTTTGCTTTGGGGTGTGTGTTGTACCGTAGGTTTGCTTTGGGGTGTGTGTTGTACTGTAGCTTTGCTTTGGGGTGTGTGTTGTACTGTAGGTTTGCTTTGGGGTGTGTGTTGTACTGTAGGTTTGCTTTGGGGTGTGTGTTGTACTGTAGGTTTGCTTTGGGGTGTGTGGGTGTAGGTTTGCTTTGGGCTGTGTGGGTGTAGGTTTGCTTTGGGCTGTGTGGGTGTAGCTTTGCTTTGGGGTGTGTGGGTGTAGCTTTGCTTTGGGGTGTGTGGGTGTAGCTTTGCTTTGGGGTGTGTGTGTGTGTAGGTTTGCTTTGGGGTGTGTGTGTGTAGGTTTGCTTTGGGGTGTGTGGGTGTAGGTTTGCTTTGGGCTGTGTGGGTGTAGGTTTGCTTTGGGGTGTGTGGGTGTAGGTTTGCTTTGGGGTGTGTGGGTGTAGGTTTGCTTTGGGGTGTGTGGGTGTAGGTTTGCTTTGGGGTGTGTGTGTGTGTAGGTTTGCTTTGGGGTGTGTGTGTGTAGGTTTGTTTTGGGGTGTGTGGGTGTAGCTTTGGGGTGTGTGGGTGTAGCTTTGGGGTGTGTGGGTGTAGCTTTGGGGTGTGTGTTGTACATTATAGACATTTCTGTGCAGGGAAATGAAGGACAGTTTCCTAATGAGCTGGTGTTGGTGTACCAGATGTCACACACTGGCCATGTGAGGCTCGTCGTCTTCGTCCTCCTCGTCCTGTTGACCTTTTTTCTACACAAACAGAACGGTTTAACAGGACAGCTGCTCTTCTCCTTTACGGAGGGATTGCGTCCTTATTTATAAGAACTTTGAATGGAAGCTAAAGGTAAGAGTCACTCACCAGTTTGAGGAAGTCGATCAGCTTATAAGCGTCCTCACCTGTGGACAATTCCATAAAGTCTCGTGGGATTCGATAGGATAAACAGGGACTTGGCTGGACGGTGACGTCGCTGGTGGTGTAACGGAATGCAGGACCGTCCTGTTAGCACGAGACACTTATTATAACACTGCTGCTGAGGCCCGAAGAGCTCCGGCTGCATGTTCATACGAGTATGACTATTTAGTAGGTCATCGTTTCTATGGTAACGACCACATCCATGCGAGGTGGTCTCTGTCTGTCTCTCTCTCTGTCTCTCTCTCTATTTCTCTTTGTCCGCCTGTCTCTCTCTCTCTTTCTCTTTGTCCGCCTGTCTCTCCCTCTATTTCTCTTTGTCCACCTATCTCTCTCTCTGTTACTTTTTGTCTGCCTGTCTCTCTCTGTTTCACTTTCTCCCTATTTCTCTTTGTCTGTCTCTCTCTTCGTCTGTCTGTCTGTCTCTTTCTCTCTCTATTTCTCGGTTTGTCTGTCTCTCTATTTCTCTCTGTCTGTCTGCCTGTTTCTCTCTCTGTCTGTCTGCCTGTTTCTCTCTTTCTTTTGTCTGTCTGTCTCTCTGCCTGTCTCTCTCTCTCTCGATTTCACCTTCTCCCTATTTCTCTTCGTCTGTCTCTCTCTTTGCTTATGTATTTCTTTGTCTCTGTCTTTGATTCTTATCTGTCTGTCTGCCTGTTTATCTCTGTCTATTTCCCTTTCCGTCTGTCTCTCTGTCTCTCTACAGATGACTAACACGGTACCTGTAACAGATTGGTTCCTGATGTTAACTCCTCCCACGTGAAGAGCAGGGAGTCTGTAACCTCGCCGAACGGGTTGAAGTCGATCAGCCACACACGACCCTGTTACACACACACACACACACACACACACACACACACACACACACACACACACACACACGACCCTGTTACACACCTTTCTTATAATAAACACAGTGCTGTAACATATTACTCAGAGCAGAACAGCTCTATAAGTGCGTCCCTCACCGTACTGTCTCTGTACACATCCAAGACAACTGGAAGAGGGAGAGAAAAAAAAATCCTTACATCATAACTCTGTCATTCGTGTGTGTATGTGTGTGTGTGTCTGTGTGTGTGTGTGTGTGTGTGTGTCCTATCAGAGGCGACTCACAGTCTTCGTTGAGGAACTGGTGCTGAACGTTCTCTCTGAAGAACTGCTGGATAGATGAGGAGATGCTCGCTTCCTGTTTGGAGATGTGCTGGTAATGCTGTGTGTAGTCTCTCTGAGAGATCCCTGTTAAAGCAAAATGGGGAAAAAATAAATAAAACAGACATTGTGTTCGTTACTGCAGCTCGTTCGTCACGCGGGAGCCGCTCCTAAGTTTTAGCACCCTCTCCTGTCTGATACTTCAACTACGTTCACTGTTATAATTTTATTTGTATAACTTAACAACGGACGTCGTCACAAAGCAGCTGTACAGATATATTTATGTCCGTAGTGGCGACGGTGGCGAGGAAAAACTTCTGTGAGATGACATCAATGCAGCTCATCGTTTCCATAGTAACTGTAATGCATGGTGGACGCTTCACTCAATCGAAATCTAATAAAAACTGACTGCGATGATCATAAATGTGATGATATTCAACAATGAAGAAAATAGTATTATTTTTGATATGGTGACATTTTAACTATATTATATTATATTATTTTATTATTTTATTTTTTTATTTTTTTATTTATTTATTTATTATTTAATTTATTATTATTATTATCATCATCATCATTATTAAATGTTTAGAAATTTTGAAATGCTTTAAATCAAATCAGACTCACTGGTCACATAACTCGCTGTGCGTTTTTATTAGAACAGTTGAAATGAAATCCGGACATCGACGGAACAGTTAAACAGCCTGTTTTAGAGAGAAACGACTCCAGGATCAGTTTACATACCAATCAGCTTGTTCTCCTTCACAAAGCAGCGAAATTCCCCTCCAGGAATGAGCTCACTCCACTTCCTCAGTACCAGCTAGACACGACAAAGAGAAAAAACAAACAAGATGTTAGTTAGTTGGTGCGCTGTGTGTGTGTGTGCCTGAGTGTGTGTGTCTGTGTGTGTCTGTGTGTGTCTGAGTGTGTGTGGCTGTGTGTGTCTGAGTGTGTTTTACCTCATAGTTTATCACAGGGTCTGGAGAGTCGTCATTGCACCGAAGGAACCTGGGAGAGAAGAGAGGAGAGGAGGAGAGGAAAGGAAAAGGGAGGATAGAGGAAAAGAGAGGAGAGAAGGAGAGGAGAGAGGAAAAGAGAGGAGAGGAAAAGAGAGGAGAGGAGGAGAGGAAAAGAGAGAGGAGGAGAGGAAAAGAGAGGAGAGGAAAAGAGAAGAGGAGAGAGGAGAGGAGAGGAAAAGAGAAGAGGAGAGAGGAGAGGAGAGGAAAAGAGAGGAGAGGAGAGGAGGGAAGGGGAGGAGAGGAAAAGAGAGAGGAGAGGTGTATTACACGCTGCAGTACACAGGTCTGTGTGAGGAAGACTCTCAGCTGGACTTACGGCTGTGTGAGGTCATGTGTGATGAAGTCTGAGCTCTTGAACAGAAGGAAGATGTCACTGAGACTCTGACACTGCAGTGAGCTGTTCAGGGCGATCCAGTTAGCATCCTACACACCACAGGGAGATAAAACACACACCACACCGGAGTTATTCACCAGCTATAACACACCTGAAACTTTACTCCGTTAATAACACCCTGTACTGTATACCGCACCGTGTTGCCAGATTAAACCGAATAAACGTAAAGAGACAATAATAAACGACAGGGTCGACTCACGACGAGACTCTGAAGATATTGTGATGCCTGTAGGATCGCTGTTAAAAGGTGGAACGCGCATGAAGCTTGAGTTACAGCAGCTAGGAACAGTTGTTCTATCACATGGCTCTTCTTAACTCTCTCAAAGAAGGCTTGCTGCAAGCTGGGGCTGTTTTGTTTTTTTCCATGAACGAATCAAGTATTTTAAATGAATCTTTGAGTTGAACGAATCACGTTTCGCTTAACTCCCGCCTGTGAGAAACGTCTTACTGCTCTGGTTCCAGTGTGTTGTGAAGGAGCGCGTCATCGGATGGATGTATTGAAAGAATAAATCTTTTACTGAACGAGTAAGCTGTTGCTATAGAAACGGTCACATATTAGAGCGAGTGCATTAACATCAGAGAAAGCTAATCACCACTTTCTGACCAATCACAAGCAAGTATCCCCAGCAGTGTGTGGATGTGTTCTGCTCACCCGTGGAGCGCTCCAGTTCAGTTTAGGGAAGACGCGTCCGCCGAGGGAATTTATCGCTTCCTGGACTTCCGAGCAGAATTCTGGGAATTCTGGAGCCTGTAGTAAAAAGAAAACTTCTAAACATCCACTCACTCGCAGAGTAATAATAAACATGACATGACAGATCAATGATAAGTGGATGAGAAAGATGTGAAACAGGAAGATGTTTTCTACTTTTCATAGAGATTGTGGAGTTAGGGTAACGCTCACCGTGACGACTGTCGTTGTCTCATCATCAGACCACTGGGGGGGGGGGGGACGACACAGATGGGGAGAGGGGGTGAGAGGGAGAGAGAGAGACAGGGGGAGAGAGAGAGACACATAGAGAGAGGCACTCAAAGAGAGAGAGAGAGAGAGAGAGAGAGAGAGAGAGAGAGAAAATTTACTCAGAGTATTTCACACAAGACATGTCTAATCTATTTATTAGTCTGATCTGCCTAATCTGTCTAACAGAAAACCTTAAACTGAGGGAATGTCTAATGTTTCCTTAGACATGAGCTCATGCATGTAGAGGTTTTCAGTACACAACACTGTACAGCTGTTCTGATGAATATATCCCCCCTAGTGGTCTAGATAGGAACAGAAATCCTTCTGAAACAAGACAAACTCTTAAAGTCCCGAGAGTCTACTTTCATATGTGCTACTACTTCAGAGATGACCTCTAAACTGATGTCACCCACCTGGACGTCGTCCTCGTCTTCTGAACCGCTGTTATTGTTGTTGTTTTGTGAAGGCTGATTGTTGTTGTCACTGCTGCAAATACAATCCACAGCTTAATCATCATGACTGACTCAACACACAGCTTTCATTAATTAAAGTCCAAGAAATCTCACCTTCCAGAGACCACTAACGTTCCGTCATCCAAAAGGTAATCGATTACATCCTGAGGCAGAGGAAGAATCAAACTGGAAGGAAAACAGAAATGTAATCGTTTTTGCTAGGTCAGTAGGACTGATTTTTCATTTTTTTTTAAATAATAATATTAATAATAATAATAATCCCAATTGCTCTCCTTTCTATATTTGCTGTTCCAAGTCTGCACAAAATCACTATTTATTTAATAAAAAAATTTTTTTTTGCGACATACGAATGTACGAATGAACACCTTTGATATACATCTTTTAAATAAAACATTTAATTAAATTGATTAACTGAAATCTGCTGCATCCTCTGACTACATATATTTTATACATCAAAAATATTGATCTATTCTTTTTATAAACAGTTACATTTTTTAACTTTTTAAACAAAGCAAAACGACAACATAACGATTGCAGCTGATGATAAATAAAAAAATGTTCTTTTAAAATTGTAAAATATTTGTTTACTTTTCTGCATCAATATTTTTCCCCAATATTTCTTAAATGAATATATTTAAATATAATAAATATTTAATATTTTAATAATTACATATTTTAAATATTTATTATTTTATCTTATTTAAATATTATATATAATAAATATATATACACATATATACAGTGAAGCCTGAGATTATTCTTACGATGTAAAAGAGGCATCATTGTCTTTTATTTTCATTTGAACAAAAAGTGGCATGTCCAAAATTATTCATATCCTTTGCTAACTGTCACTGTCTATGGGAAAATCCAAAGATCTATACCATTCCAAACTGTTCTAAAGCATCCTAATTACCCCGATTCATTGGGCAAGTAATAATTTTTTCCACAATGATGCCTCTTTACATGATCTTATTAACTTCTGGGAGACGCCTGTCATTTCTAATCAAGAAAAAACTTGCTGGTTGAATAAAAGTAACTTCAAGTCAAAATTTGCCAAAGGTATGAATAATTTCGGGCTTAACTGTATATATGTATACAAACACATCCATCCATCCATACACATTATATATATACATATATATATACATATATACATATATATATATATATACATATATACATATGTATATATACATATATATATATACATATATACATATATATATATATATGTATATATACATATATACATATGTATATATACATATATATATATATATATATACATATATATATATATATATATATATATATATATGTATATGTATACATATATATATATATATATATACATATATATATATACATATATACATATATACATATATACATGTATATATATATATACACATAATATGAATGCTATGGATAGAAATGTCTTTGTTTTTGTTTTACTTTTTAATAAAACTGACATTTACAAAAACAAACAAACAAAAAAATGGTATACAAAGCAATAAAAATAACAGTTAAATAATCTAAATATATAGAGATAATTTTAAAAAAGCTTAAATAAAAATAAAGAGTTAAATAAGACTTTAAGAGCCTTGAATTAACATTCAACACTTAGCTGTATTAGCCACCTAGCATGCTAACTTAGCTAGCTAACTTCAGTAAGTCTTTTAAGACTTCATTACAAAATTTCTCAACACACGTTTCTAAACACTCCACACTCACCTTTTAATCGTATGTTTCTTAAATAAAGGATACCAAACAGAAAACTGACAATTAGCAACTTGCTCTTTCTTCATAATGCTTCACAGTCAGGACGATTGTGCGACATTAAATAAGTTCCACTCAACAACAACTCGAGATAATAGTTCCTTCGGTTTGTTTTGTCTTTAAAAACAAACAAATAAACGATTATTCGTGTTATAGTGTATAGGCATAAAATGCTATTTTTAGCGAAACATCACATATATGATCCAAAACATAGCACACGGTTAATAAGAAGATAGTTTTGATTGAGTGGGGAAATGTTTTTGAGATACACCAGTGGGTGGCCGTTTTAAATTGTGACAAACTTTGGCTTCTCGCACGTGAGTGTTTTCGGCATTATCAAATTTATTGTATATGTGTTTTATTTTATTTTACAGCACAAACTAGTTCAAACTGAGTCTACACGGGATTAAAACGTCTTAAATAAACCCCATTGTGTTCAGTTCACTCTGTGCGGAACTCTAGCAGTGAACTTTCACCCAAGTGTGTGTTTAATGATGAAATACACTTTATTTATTGTGTGCGTGCGTATGTGTGTGTGTATATATATATATAATGTGTGTGTGTGTGTGTGTGTGTGTGTATATATATGTGTTTGTATGTGTGTATATATGTGTGTGTGTATATATGTATGTGTATGTGTGTATATATGTGTGTGTGTATATATGTATGTGTATGTGTGTGTATATATGTGTTTGTATGTGTGTATATGTGTTTGTATGTGTGTATATGTGTTTGTATGTGTGTGTGTATATATGTGTTTGTATGTGTGTATATGTGTTTGTATGTGTGTATATGTGTTTGTATGTGTGTGTGTATATATGTGTTTGTATGTGTGTATATGTGTTTGTATGTGTGTATATGTGTTTGTATGTGTGTGTGTATATATGTGTATGTGTGTGTGTATATATGTTTGTATGTGTGTATATATATGTTTGTATGTGTGTATATATGTGTCTGTATGTGTGTTTGTATGTGTTTGTGTGTATATATGTTTGTATGTGTGTGTGTGTATATATGTGTATGTGTGTGTGTATATATGTTTGTATGTGTGTATATGTGTTTGTATGTGTGTATATATGTTTGTATGTGTGTATATGTGTTTGTATGTGTGTATATGTGTTTGTATGTGTGTATATGTGTTTGTATGTGTGTATATGTGTTTGTGTGTGTGTATATGTGTTTGTATATGTGTTTATATGTGTGTATATGTGTTTGTATGTGTGTATATGTGTTTGTATGTGTGTATATGTGTTTGTATGTGTGTATATGTGTTTGTGTGTGTGTATGTGTTTGTGTGTGTGTATATGTGTTTGTGTGTGTGTATATGTGTTTGTGTGTGTGTATATGTGTTTGTATGTGTGTATATGTGTTTGTATGTGTGTATATGTGTTTGTATGTGTGTATATGTGTTTGTGTGTGTGTATATGTGTTTGTGTGTGTGTATGTGTTTGTGTGTGTGTATGTGTGTTTTGTGTGTGTGTGTATATGTGTTTGTATGTGTGTATATGTGTTTGTGTGTATATGTTTTTTTATGTGTGTATATGTGTTTTTTATGTGTTTGTGTGTTTGTATGTGTTTGTATGTGTTTGTGTGTGTGTGTATGTGTTTGTATATATGTGTTTGTATGTGTGTATATGTGTTTGTATGTGTGTATATGTGTTTGTATGTGTGTTTATGTGTGTGTGTGGGTGTGTGTATGTATGTGCGTGTGTATATGTGTTTGTATGTATGTATGCATGCATGTATGTGTGTGTGTGTTTTATGTATGTGTATGTGTGTGTGTGTATATATATGTGTTTGTATGTGTGTATTCTGTGTGTGTGTGTGTGTGTTTGTATGTATGTATGTGTATGATGTTTGTGTGTGTGTGTGTGTGTGTGCAGATATTACACAGCACACAGAGACCATGAGCTGTCCTGAGAAAAACTGCACACAGCCTCATGTAGTGAAAGAGGAGGTAAATATTCACACTATCCCTGTTACTGAAATTATTTATAATCGTATCTGAATGTTAAGATTTGTTCTGAACATCTCACACTCTCTCTCTCACACACACACACACACACACACACACACACACACACACACACACACACACACAAACACACACACGCTGTAACCTACCTATACATGTGTAGGTTACAGCGACTGGAAAGTGGGTGAGGCTTGAGAAGACCACGTATGTTGATCCGTCTGGAAACACCAGGTAATAAACCTATCTTGTAAAAGTCTTCATTATTCATCTGGATTACAAATGACTCTCAGACAGAGTTTCAGCTGCTCATTTTAATGTCATTATTTGTCAGTAGGCTACACGTTTGTTTTGTTTGCCGGCCCAACTCGGTTTTCTGAAGCATTTCAGAAACAACTATGCAATTAACTATGCATTATTACTTGCAAGTGTTCTCCAGGTTCTTGTTTTTAATTAACCGCAATTTTTTAAACAATCCCAGCAGGATTCAGATCTGGACTTTGACTCAGTCACTGTAGAATATTGATTTTTCTTTGTCGTAAACAACTCCTGCATCGTTTAGGCTTTGTTCTGTCGACAGCAGAAGCTTCTACCAAGGTTCAAAGCAGACGAGCTTGTAATATACACCCTGTATTTTGCTTCATTTATTCTCTCTTCAATTCTGAAGAGGAAAAAAGACTTAAAAAGTGTGACGCTACCACCACCACCACCACATTTCATGCTCAGCAGCCTTTACCTTGTTTTTGTATACGTTATACTGTTCAGTTCTGTTGTATCAGTGCAGACGTGCTCATTTCTGTAGTCTCGACGTTACACCACGTCGTGTTCCGAGTGTGACAGTAAAGCGGCTATGGGATTATTTTGCGCAGAAAGTTTTAACAATGTGTTCTGCAATCGTCTCTCATGCAGATTGTGGGAGACGGTGAAGAGAACAACCAGACCAGAGAACACTGCTGTAGACGGTGAGCTCTCGTGCAGAATGTGAATAAAATCAGAACACAATTTATCCCCATATCAGTAATAGCTCTTTAAATCTGTTCAATAACAACTGGGAGATAGTCGTGTTGTTGTTTTTTTGTATTTTAAATATATAACCAAATCAAATTGTTATATCTATGAACTATTATTACTTTTCAGTGCTGTTTTATAATAAAGTAAATAATTTATTTACTTATTGAATATTTAACTTTTCTCTCCCAGTCCAAAGAATTGCGCTGTAGACTGATTGGCATCTCTAAATTGTCTGTAGTGTGTGAATAAGTGTGTGTGTGTGTGTGTGTGTGTGTGTGTGTGTGTGTGTGTGTGTGTGTGCGCGTGT
This sequence comes from Tachysurus fulvidraco, assembly GCF_022655615.1. NCBI lineage: Eukaryota > Metazoa > Chordata > Actinopteri > Siluriformes > Bagridae > Tachysurus > Tachysurus fulvidraco. The sequence continues at coordinate 16,903,514 of NC_062536.1, forward strand.
GCGCGTGTGTGTGCACTCCTGGGATAGAGTTCAGATTCCCTGTGATTCTGTGTAGGATAAGTGCTACAGAAGAGGGATGGGTGGATGGAGGGATGGATGGATGGATGAAGATCAGCACTCAGAAACACTACTGATTCCACTTATTTGTCAGTGTAGGTGTGGGGATCATCGCCATCCTGAAGAGAACTCTGCATAAGGACTGTGTGGTGTTGGTGAAACAGTTCAGGCCTCCGATGGGATGCTACACTCTGGAGTTCCCTGCAGGTCTGCAGCTTTGCGAACCTCAACAGCATTGTTCTCTATGGAGCTGTAAGCAATAATAGAAAGAGTCTTTAGCTGTGTGTGTGTGTGTGTGTGTGTGTGTGTGTGTGTGTGTGTGTGTGTGTGTGTGTGTGTGTGTGTGTTAGGTCTGATTGACAATAATGAGAACGCTGAGACGGCTGCACTGAGGGAGCTGAAGGAGGAGACGGGCTACAAGGGAGAGGTGATGGGAGTCACTCCAGGTAACAGAGACTGGCTGAAATGTAAATTAATGTGTGTGAGAGTGTATGTGTGTGTGTGAGAGTGTATGTGTGTGTGTGAGAGTGTATGTGTGTGTGTGAGAGTGTATGTGTGTGTGTGAGAGTGTATGTGTGTGTGTGTGAGAGTGTATGTGTGTGTGTGTGAGAGTGTATGTGTGTGTGTGTGAGAGTGTATGTGTGTGTGTGTGAGAGTGTATGTGTGTGTGTGTGAGAGTGTATGTGTGTGTGTGTGAGAGTGTATGTGTGTGTGTGTGAGAGTGTATGTGTGTGTGTGTGAGAGTGTATGTGTGTGTGTGTGTGAGAGTGTGTGTGTGTGTGTGTGAGAGTGTATGTGTGTGTGTGTGTGAGAGTGTATGTGTGTGTGTGTGTGAGAGTGTATGTGTGTGTGTGAGAGTGTATGTGTGTGTGTGAGAGTGTATGTGTGTGTGTGAGAGTGTGTGAGAGTGTGTGAGTGTGTATGGGGGAGAGTGTGTGTGTTCATGTCATCAGAAAGGCTAAGCAGTGTGTGAGTATGTCTGAGTGTGTGCGTGTGTGAGAGTGCGGGTGCGTGTGTGAGAGTGCGGGTGTGAGGGTGCGGGTGCGTGTGTGAGAGTGCGGGTGCGTGTGTGAGAGTGCGGGTGTGAGAGTGCGGGTGCGGGTGCGTGTGTGAGAGTGCGGGTGCGTGTGTGAGAGTGCGGGTGCGTGTGTGAGAGTGCGGGTGCGTGTGTGAGAGTGCGGGTGCGAGTGCGCGTGCGTGTGAGAGTGCGCGTGCGTGTGAGAGTGCGTGTGCTTGTGTGAGAGTGCGTGTGCTTGTGTGAGAGTGCGTGTGCTTGTGTGAGAGTGCGCGTGTGTGCGTTAATGTCATCGGGAAGGCTAAGCAGTGTGTGCTTGTGCATGAGAGTGCGTGCGAGAGCCTGCCTGCCTGCATGCGTGCGAGAGCCTGCCTGCCTGCATGCGTGCGAGAGCCTGCCTGCATGCGTGCGAGAGCCTGCCTGCATGCGTGTGTGCGAGAGCCTGCCTGCATGCGTGTGTGCGAGAGCCTGCCTGCATGCGTGTGTGCGAGAGCCTGCCTGCATGCGTGTGTGCGAGAGCCTGCCTGCATGCGTGTGTGCGAGAGCCTGCCTGCATGCGTGTGTGCGAGAGCCTGCCTGCATGCGTGTGTGCGAGAGCCTGCCTGCATGCGTGTGTGCGAGAGCCTGCCTGCATGCGTGTGTGCGAGAGCCTGCCTGCATGCGTGTGTGCGAGAGCCTGCCTGCATGCGTGCGAGAGCCTGCCTGCATGCGTGCGAGAGCCTGCGTGAGTTAACTTTTTAACACGAGTACTGGAACAAAAACAAAAAACATGCTTCTGCTCTGCTGACACATCCAGTGTGAAACAAACTGCACAAAATTTACATTAACATTAACTCAGTGAAACCGACACTGAATGTTAATCATGGTTAAGTAATCAATCCCTGTTCTGTGTCTCTTATTCAGTCACCTGTCTCGATCCTGGTCTGTCTAACTGTAGCACACACATCGTCATGGTCAACATTAATGGGGACGATCCTGAAAATATCAACCCCACGCAGCAGCTCGGTAAGACTCCAGTGTAGCATCTGTCCTCGTGATCGTCTGCTCGGGCTTTTTTACTCACAACAGACTTTTTTTTTTACTCAAATTTTTTGCACTAATTTCATTACATTTTTCCCCTTTTGCCTTGTTTTAGGTGACGGAGGTAAAACACTTTATTCTTAAAAATGATAATTAATAAATAAATAAATGCACTAGTATATATTTTTTATTTTTTTTTTTATCTCAACATATATTTTTCCCCTCCAGAATTTGTCGACGTGATTCTTCTACCTTTAGATGAATTTCAGAAGAAAATAGACGGTGAGTGTTCTTACTTAGATAAAATAAAGGAAAAAAAAAGTGCCAAACTTTACTTTACTAGTCTGAAAGTAAATCAGAAGTGTTCACAAAATGTGGCAATAATTAAGCAACAAAAGAAGATATAAAATAGACTTTTAATATTATTATATTATATTTTCTTTTCTTTTATTATATTATATTATTTTATATTATACTATACACTGCAGGGCACGGTGGCTTAGTGGTTTGCACGTTCGCCTCACACCTCCAGGGTTGGGGGTTCGATTCCCGCCTCCGCCTTGTGTGTGTGGAGTTTGCATGTTCTCCCCGTGCCTCGGGGGTTTCCTCCGGATACTCCGGTTTCCTCCCCCGGTCCAAAGACATGCATGGTAGGTTGATTGGCATCTCTGGAAAATTGCCCGTAGTGCAAACCATCTACATAAATATGAACATTAGAGATGGGGGACTCGAGTCATATGACTTGACTCGAGTCAGACTTAAGTCGCAAATTTGAGACTTGCTTGACAAATATTAAAAAAGACTCGACTTTGACTTGACATTCATGACTTGAGACTTACTTGTGACTTGCACGTGTGTGACTTTCTCACACCTCTGATGAACATATTCTAAAAACGTGCGGTTATTTAACAAAGAAACACATGTAGAAGGCGATGAGACGTAAGACACGATCTTGTCTTGTGACTATAAATGATTAATGAAATAAAAATCCTCACTACACCATCCACAGTCCTGTTATGGATCATATCCCTTTCTCATTCCGTTTGTTTTCTGTGTTTTATAGAGTTACTGAAGAAGGAGAAACTTGTGGTGGATTCCAAAGTGTATATTTACTCCATGGGAATGTCCCAAGCTTTCTTTAAACCCAACGAGCTCCCGGTGCTCAAACAGTGAGGCATGAAACGAAACCCACCAATCCTCCACGGCTGGGAAAACGCTCCGGCACGAACGCCACGAGTCACGCGCTTTTCATCAGCCGCCGAGAGGATTTTAACAGACTTGAGAGGTTTATCACGTTAGCTGAACATTCCTAACACTAACAGCACTGACTGCGCTGTTACAAAGTAATAAAGCCTATTAATAACAGTGAATTAATTCATTAAAGACCAAATAAAGCTCAATAAAGATACTGCAGTACAGCGGTGCGGTGATTAAAGACCAGAAAACTGATTCGTTATCTTCTGAGATACTGTGATGACTGAGTTCTATGTGTCGAGTTCAAAAGCAGCTGTGTGTGAGTTGTATTAACTTTTATCTAATAAACCTTGTGTTAACACGTGTCTCACGTCGTCTCTCACGTGCTCTGTAAACCGTTACAGCATAAAAGGGGGTGCCAATAAATTATCCACCTTCTCGATTAAGCTTAGCTTCTTTACACAGCAGCACATCGTATCGTACTGTATAGAATTTAATATCCTCACGGGTATTCAGGTGACGTCACGTGACTTCACGTGATGTCACGTGAAAACATAAAACAGCACAACATGGACATGTGGCATATCAAAACACTCAGCCCAAGGAGGGGAATTGCATCACAGGGTTTCGGATGACGTCACACGATCATCTCCACTTGCCTCCAAATGTTTTGGCACTCTAGTGCTCAACTAGATTTCACAAGTTTTATGTCCACTTGCCTCCAAAAGTAACACTGACCCTTATGTCCACTTGCCTCCAAAAAGCACTGGCCTTTGCGAATACTTGCCTCGTCAAAGCCAACATCAAAGTTTGTTGAGACGAACTTATCAAATCTAGTTATTAAATGATGTAGAAAGGAAATGCAACCTATTTATCTAAACCCTGCTCTCTATCTGACCACAACATCTCTGACAGCTTTACCTTGATGCTAATTAAAACAACTTAGAAATTTCTCACTCATGGTTGCGTCAGCTCCAAGATCTCATCTCTAAACTAATCGAATGACCGACATGCTGCAGTCAGGTGTGAGAATGAATTTAAACACCTTGAGGTTCACTTCAGGTTGAGGTTCAGACAGTTTTGAGAAGAAAGCGGTGCCATTACTTCTGAACACCGAGGAGAATTTCTACAGTGTTTTATATAAGAAGCCAATGAGAAATGCTTATGATGCGTTATTAGAAAGTAAGAGACATCTGAGGGTTTACAAAAAATAATTAAAAAAATGAATTTATTGATTGTTTACAAGCGATTCTGAACTACACTTATTACAGATATGAATATATATTTATACCACAACGAATCTAGTTGGAATAAGGTGGGTTAGTTGTAATGTACTGCAGGTTAATATTAATTATTACCAGTTTAATAATGAACGGATTTAGAAACCGGTTGATTTTTTTAATGAGACGTTTATTTAAAGTTAAGGTTTTAGAAACAAAACGTTGCCTTCGTTGTCGGCAGATCGCTGTGATATCAATGGATTAACAAACTCTGAACTAATGGGTAGGATGATGGTTAAAGGGGGTTTAGGAGGGGTTGAGAGGGGGGTTAGGGGGTATTTAAGGGGGTGGGAGTATGCTCTGTATAACTTAGAATCATAATATACTTCAAAACATATTTACAACAATACATAAATATTTGCATTTATCTACTTTTTCTGAATAGAAATTTGATTCATATACAAAGTTTTGGAAACGGTTTACATGTAACTCTGACCATTTTAACTGCTCCAGAGATCTGACATCTAATTGGCGAGAAGAAGAAGGGATGAAAGAATGATGGCCTTGTGACAATAGAACGGAGGAAAAGTTATCAAGTTGTTTCTTACCACCTCACATGGTTAAAGGGGTTAAATAAATCAATCAAATCACTAATGCTGAAGCCTAGGTGTGAAATACGTACCATAGATGCTTGTCAAATATACTCACCACTGATGCTGTACATCTTATGAAGGACACGAGGAGATGAATATGAGGTGATGACGGCCTCCTGAGAAAATCCACCTCTCCATCAGGATCCACATGCTGCTTTCTGCTAGGAGGAGCTTCTTGATCGTTGCCCTCTTTGTGCCTTTTCCTGCTTGTGCCTTGCTGTGAGGAATGGTCACATAGGCCTGAACACAAGGCTGACAGTCACTATGTTTATTAATGTGGAAACGATGCCGGGGCAGAGAAATAGTAGAACGGAGTGGGCTCCTCATTGGGGATGGCCTCCTTATCATGAGAGGGGATGGGATCCTCACAGTTAAGTGACAGGTGATGAGATCCTAAAAGGCAATGGGATCCTGACAGGGGATGGGATCCTCACAGTTAAGTGACAGGGGATGGGATCCTGAGAGTGGATGGGATCCTCACAGGTTATAGGCTCCTCACAGGGGATGGGATTCTCACAGGTGATGGGATCCTCACAGGTGATGGGCCCCATAAAGGTGACAGACCTCTCATAGGTGGAGATGGACTCCTCATCGATGTTCACCGCCATCTCGTGCTTCATTCTTCTGACAAGGCCTGTTGTCGTCCTCCTCTTAATCACTGAGCTCTCTGCTGTAGTATTCAGACCTTCTATAATTGTGTATACATTGTCACTATTTACGCTATCTACTATTTTCTTACAGTATCATGGCTTCACAATTATTCACTTATTTCTCTTCTAACCATTTATTTATTTTAAATATATTAAAAATCCCTTTTGTGTCCATTTGAGCCTCAACAGTTAGATATGCTAACATAGTAGCCATCTAACATAGCTAAAATTACTAATTGACTTGACTTTCATATAAATAAACTTTTAGTAAACTTCAAGAAGACAATCTGACTTTCCCTGTTTAACACTTTGTACTTAAAAACATTTAACACTCTTAATATCGCCTGTAGTGTTGTAACTTTAGGTCCGCTAACGTAATGATCGTGTATATAAAACAATTAGCCAAATAACGATTAGCTGACCTGATCGCTTTTGTCAAAACCAACTAACCATATAAACAATATTCCTGAATGCGTTTTTGCCTGTTTAGTGATATTTTGACACTTAAATGAAAACCGTTCCAGGGATCGTACCCTCCGCTCCATTCGGGTTCGGGGGCCACGTCTTCTCCTACAAGGTTAATCGTCGTTGTAGATGAATCAAAATAGGGGTGTAGCAATAAATTGCTAAATATAATCCAAATTACTAGGTAGCTGGCTAACTTTTCTGTTAATTGGTGTCATGAGCATTGTTCTTGAGACTGTTGTGTTAAAAATTTTAGGGGATCATCAGCGTCAATATGACTCAAGCCAGCCTGTCTTGCACCAACCCCCATGCCATTTTCCTTCATTCTGCTATTTGATATAAACATTATGTGAATCTCTTGACAAGCATCTGCATATTTTTTCTTTGCCCTGCAGCCACATGATTAGCTGAACTATGCATGTTCATGCAGGTGTACAGCTGTCCCTGATAACGTGGACAGTGAGAGGTCTACTGACCTACATACTGCACACTCAGATATAAACAGGGGGCGCTATTTCTCAAGTGTTTAACCAAATCTTTACAAAAAAGCAACACATTGAACCAAACACTAAAGTTGATTTTTTTTTTTTAATATCATTAATTTTCTTCCTATTAGGTGAAAATAAACTGTAAACCCCTGACTCTAATCTGGAAGAAAATGAATGACTTTACACTGCATTATTAAATATGTTTCAGTAGGATTTTAGGCCACTGTTTCTGAGCTATTTATCCGCATAAATGTGCAAAGATCAACCTGTTGCATATTGTCGGAAAAAAATAAAAACGGGGCAGGAGGAGGATTTAAACTGTTTACTTAGGAGAAGAGAAAGAGGACCGCCCAATAAAGCGCGCGCCGCGCACACACACACTCTCTTTATTTCTCTCTCTCTCTCTCTCTCTCTCTCTCTCTCTCTCTCTCTCTCTCTCTCTCTCTCTCTCACACACACACACACACACACACTCACACGCTCTCTCTCTCTCTCTCTCTCTCACTCACACACACACACACGCACACACACACACGCGCTCTCTCTCTCTCTCTCTCTCTCTCTCTCTCTCTCTCTCACTCACACACACACACACACACACACACACACACACACACACACACACACACACACACACACACACACACACACACACCAATCCGGAAATAACAAACCCACAAGTTAATGAGTCGCAAGTTTAGGCAGCGGCTCAGAGACAGAAATGTGCGCCTGGAGGCAAAGGCGCGCCTGTGAGCTACTAAAACACCTCAATGACTGAAGGTCCCTAAAGGACAAGAACCACACATATGACTTCTTCTTAAACACTTATGTTTGCGGACCTAACAGAAGTCTTTTCATCCTTATACAAGCATAGATCATGGGGAGAAGAGGAGCAGCCCAGAGAGATGAAGAGTTCAGTTTTGTCAGTCCGGTCATCAAATATTTACTTTTCTTCTTTAATACCATATTTTGGGTGAGTCTCAATCTGTTCATCTGATCCCATCTTCTTTAAAGGTGAACTCATAAGCATGTAGTCCAGTTAGTGCACTTGGTTTGTTGTTTATCATGTGACATGATTCTAAAATGTCTAGTCAGTTTAATCAGTGCTTAATCACATGTTTGCCGGTGTTTATTATACGGGGAAAACATCATCACATGGATGTGCAGGTCATGTGAAATAATAAGCTGTGTGTTATGTGAAATATGGGAAAAAATCAACTGAAAAATAAAACACTACATGTGAAAATTCAGCATGAAAACATCTGAAATCGTGATTAGTCACGTGTATAATTCATGCAACTGATTTGAAGTTTTAAAGAAAAGTAAAATCGTGCTCTTAGAGAAAACTTCTCAAACAATCAAACGAATCACGTCGGAAATGTAACACACGTAGTGTAAATCATTAGATTTTTTTTTTCACACGCAGTGTGCAAAAGTGTGATCCTGTTCACCATTAGTGGGACATTTTTATTTTATTATTTATTTGGTTTTAACCTGCAGCATAAAAAAATCACTTTTTTTTACAATAATTATTCACATTTATTTTCACCTTTTTAGTATGAAAAAAGTTTTTTTACCTTTAGCATGATTTTTTTCCTTCACATTTTGTATAAACTTCTGATTTATTTCTGAAAATTCTGATTTATTTTCAGCTTTATTTTTATTTTAACCGTTATAGTAAAAATATAGATTTGTTCCCTATTTAGTGTGAAAATGTTAGTTGTTCACATTTAATTGAAAATTCTGATTTATTTTCATCTGAAGTGTGAAAAATAAGAACTTGATTATTACCCACACGAATGATTGATTTTTGTATTAATTTTCCACATATTGGACATTTACTTCAGTTCATATTTTACACATGATCACATATTGTGCGGAACGTGATTCTCACCACCCCAGCCCGTTATGTTACCCCATTATGTAGAACCTTACAAAGTTTTTCTGTCAGAAAAGAGTCCAAATCTCTCTATCGAAAGCCCAAAGAACCCCCGAGGAACCCCTATTATTTAAGAGTGGACTTCAGATATTAGATATTAAAGCATATTAGCCTACAAAAAAACGGATCATCTTGTACTTATAGTTGAAGTTAAACCAAACACAAGACACAATCTGAGCAGGCAGTGAGATATATAACAATATTAATTAAAAAAATAAACAACGAGTGCGTAATTTAAAAGAAAAAGTTTAAAATTTTTCAAATTCGGTCCTCTTGTTAGAATTGGCACGAGATTACAGCAGGTTACACCAACAACCCTGTTTCTTTGTGTTGCTTTTTTAAAACTCCTGAGCTGCTTTTGCAACCTTTTGAAAGCTTGTTGCTGTTGCTAAGCAACAGGACTCATTTATTCATATGCAAAAAGTGCAACACACTGTTTTTTTGTTGTTGTTTTTTTGGGGGGCCGCCGTTTCTGTACTTTTCATTCAGTTCACAAATGATTCATGCCTCCTCAAAAACGCTATCAGACACCTGCTACGTTACAAACAACACAGAAACAAGAAGTTTACAAGACATTATACACTAGTTATTTTTTATCTACTGAAGTATTCTCACATTCTAGGTATTACTTATTACTCCTGATTAGTCTTACTACTAAGTACCCTCGAATCCTATACAAGCAGAACCTGTCATCATATCACCGTATCACTGTTATTCATTTGATCCCACAGCAACATACAGACATAAGCAGTTTTTTATCCATTTTAATTTACATTAACTTTCTGGAACGTCCAAAATGATCACTGTCGACTGTGACTTGGCCGTAGCTAGTCACAGCTGTGCCGATGCTTCGTTCAAACGACACGATCACAAAAATGTTATGCTCCTTTTATTCAATGATTCTATAATGAAGAAATTTATAAAGAGTAACTGACAGACGTTTTAGGACACGGTATAGCCGCATGAAGAAATATAGCGTGTTTATCTAGCTAGTTCACTCACACCGATTTGTAATCGTGGTTCCCGTTAAAGGATCGTGATCGGCATCTGTTCAAAAACATTTCATCTTCATCTGACACGCCTACATATTTTAAGTTAAAATTTACAATCATGACAAGTATATTTTGCCATGTCTGCTTTGGAACGTGGCTCGACCAATCAGATTCATGGACCAGAGTGAACTGTTGTCAGAGATCAAGAAAGGTTTATTGTGATTCCAGAACATGTGGTACATGAAAATGGAACAAAACTAAGTAGTGATGTCCCTGTGATTGTACTGTAGAGTGGCCAAGGTGGAAGTTTAGCTTCCCTGGTCAAAAAATTCTGTTTATGTGAAGAGTAGAAATTATCTCCAAAAGGCATAAAGCTACAGATGACCCATTCCCTTTATATTTTAAACAAAATATTTTTTTTTTAGATTTTCAAATTTTATATCTTTTATTCAGAATAACAGAAAATGAATAGGACCCTCAGCAAAAGTTTGTGCACCCTGCATAGTTAGTACCTAGTAGCACCTCCTTTGGCAAGTGTCACAGCTTGTAAACGTTCACATTTACAGCATTTAGCAGACACCTTTATCCAGAGCGACCTACATTTTTATCTCATTTTTATACAACTGAGCAATTGAGGGTTAAGGGGCTTGCTCAGGGGCCCAGCAGTGGGAACCTGGTGGACATGGGAATCGAACTAACAATCTTCCAATTGGTAGCCCAATACCTTAACCACTAGGCTACCACATCACTTTTTGTACAACTTTTTTTTTTTGTACAACGTTTTTGTTCACAACACTTTTTGTAGCCATCTAAGTGTCTGTCCGTTCTGTTTGAGGGATTTTCACCCATTCTTCCTTACAAAAGTCTTCCAGTTCTATGAGATTCCTGGGCCGTCTTGTACGCACTGCTCTTGAGGTCTACCGAAAATCATTTAATGATGTTTAGGTCAGGAGACTGTGAGGGCCATGGCAAAACCTTCAGCTTGTGCCTCTTGGGTAGTCCCACGATGGAGGTTTTGAGGTGTGTTTGGAATCATTATACATTTGTAGAAGCAATACTCTTTTCAACTTCAGCTTTTTTTTTTTTTTACAGATGGTGTTAAGATTGCTTCCAGATTTTGTTGGAAATAATTTGAACCCATTCTTCACTCTACCCATGAAATGTTCTCTGTGCTATTGCCTGCAATACAACCACAAAGCATGATCGATCCTTCCCCATGCTTAACAGTCTGGTGTTCTTTCCTTGGAATTCTTTGCCCGTTGTTCTCCAAACATACCTTTACTCATTGCGGCCCAAGAGGTCCATTTTAACCTTATTGATCCACAGGACTTTTTTCCGAAATGCATCAGGTTTGTGTAAATGTTCTAGATTTTGTGGTGAGGATGCAGGAGAGGGTTTCTTCTGATGACTTTTCCCATGAAGGCCATATTTGTACAGGTGTCGCTGAACAGTTGAACAGTGTACCGCATCTCCAGGGTCTGACTAAAAAAAATTCCTGCAGGGATTCCCATTCTTTTGCAGGGTGATGATGTCCCAAAGCACTCAAATTTTTTTTAGAAAGCATAAACAATACACTGATATTGCTTAAAAGATGCCTTATGGAAAACATTTCAGCTTCCATTTGCTTAACTGTACATATAAACAGAAATTTTGACAAGGGGTGCCAAAACTTTCACATGCCACGGTGTAATGAAAAATAACCTACATGTCCCATTACAGGGCAGCTCTGTAAATACTGTTGAAATGAAAAGGAAGGAATCGGTGTTAAGTCTGTAATGAACTCAGTAATGACGCTGACCTGTTAGTTCCTCAGGAGCTCTTGGTTCCACAATTCCACTCGACTACAAACCATTGTGGAAAGGACATCATTTACATTGACATTATTTCCTGTTCAGTGTCATCACAATGAGGATGAGGTTCACCTGGTTTCTTCCTGATATCATCTCAGGGAGTTTTTTCCTCACCACCGTCACCTCAGACTTAATCATTAAAGGCAGGGTCTCCGTTGTTTGAAAGCCAATGTTGACATTTGAAATCACCAAAACAAACACGCCCCTAACCCAACTGAGTCCCACCCCTGTATCGATAGCTCCACCCACACATACATATGTAACCCAGGCAGCTAACGGAAAGAAATGTGTCTTTATCATAGCTGAAGGGAAGAAAAATAAAAAAAATGCCACACAAGCATAATCATGTAAAGGACAAAGGCATATATTAGTTCTGTGTAACAAAGCAAAACCAACGTTGCTCACCTATCGAGAAGGAAAAAAGCGCCTCGGCGTCTTAAGTAAAGTCGGCCACATATTCACAGGTCGGAGTTTCCCGAGTCAATAACTCCTGAGCTAAACGCTGTTACTACACAAAACACGGTTGTAGCTGCCTCTCTACATTACTACGATAGAAAAGAGGTGTTATTTGTGTAGTAACAGCGTTTAGCTCAGGAGTTACTCCAATCTCCAACCTGTGAATATGTGGCCGACTTCCTGCTCCTTCAGTTCTGTCCAGCGCTGGAAAGCTGATCCTATATTAACACGTCCTACTTCTTGCCTTATCGTAAGCCTTTCTTCTCTTTCTTTCTTTGTTTTTATCCTCCATGTCAATGTTAAAGCCGCTTTCTGCTAATGTCACACATGCGCACTGAACACTCTCTCCGCCCATATCGACAAGACCCGCCCCTTTCTGCTCATTGGCTACACGTTTGTTTTGTTTTTGTTTATTATTCGGCCCGGCTCAGTTTTCTGAAGCATTTCTCAAAAATCGGAGACCCCACCTTTAAGGATGGATGTTCGAGATGAATAATAACTTCATGTATGGTTTGTATACGTAGGTAAGCTGCTTTGAGATAATGTGAACTGTTAAAAACGGAGCAACATGCTGATCATTTCAGAGCGACTTTAACAAAGCGATTGACCTTTAAAAATAGAGCATGAAGAATTTATCCCCTGCTATAATGTTAACACTTGTTGGTGTTTGTTATTGTAGGCCTGAATGTCTACCGCTGATGTATCCTCATGGAATGTTGACATGATGCAGCATGATATCAGGCGACTGAGACACTTGTATAGAATCTGCTCCTGTTTTATCATGTCCACGTTCAGCATTTAATGTTTTTGATTGTAGACACTCTGGGCTTTATTTCTATTTATGTTTCCACGGGTGACTTCGGCTTAGAGATCGTCTCTCAAGTAATAGAAAGAAACTAGAGATGTTTTGTTTAAAGAGTTTCCTTCCGTGTTTCTATGTCGACAATTGAACGTCTTTGTCATGTCTTACCACACAGTGGTGTTAACATAAACCTCATAGAAATGTAGACACTCAGAAGATTTTGTTGTGTTTTAGAAGGATTTCTGTTTTTATCTAGACTACCAGGGGTGACATATTCATAGAAAAGTTCCAGGTTTGTTTTTTTTTCCCCACACAAATGTAAATGGTGATATCAGACCCGTGTTTGTTCACAAGCAGCTAAAATTTGAAGGTGTTTGTCTTCAACCACTAAAATTCAGTGTAAGATTATCAACAGAGGGAAAAACTCACATCTCACATTGAAAGACCACAGAAAAGAGTCCTGACTCGTTTCATAACCGACTCGCATAGATAAAATTATAAATTTCTTGATACAAAGTAAAAACACCTCAAAAGTTGTTTTAACGCCAGTGCACTGATAAAAAAGGTTAAAGAAAAGCTCATCTGAGTTGGTGGTTGTTGTTGTTTGTTTTTTGGGTTGCAGGAATAAAAAAAAAAAAAAAGCATGATAGTATGTGGACTTTTGGAAACATGGCATGTCTTAGCATGTTTAAGTCTAAAACGTCAGGAGAAACCTCACACACGGCACACTCCATAACTGTGCTTCAGAAAATCTAACATTGAAGAAAATTTAAAAATTAAAGTCATAGACAGCCAGTAAAACTCCATAAACATTACATATTTATCTGAAAATCTGCAAGTAAGATTAATAAAATAAATTTTAACTAGATTTGACGATGCAAGTATTTGCAAAGGCCGGTGCTTTTTGGAGGCGAGTGGACATAAGGTTCAGTGTTACTTTTGGAAGCAAGTATACAGAAAGCTAGGGTGCCAAAACATTTGGAGGTAAGTGGAGACGAGCATGTGACGTCATCAGAACACCCGTGAGGAAGTTCCCCTCATTGTTCTGAGTGTTTTGATATGTCACATGTCCATGTTGTAAAAAGTTTTTTGATTTAGCATATTTTGGGGGCGGGGCTGCACCACAACTGAAAGGCCAGTCGGTACACCAATGTAAACCTTTGTTCAGAGTATAATCCCAAAGGAGCTGGCCGAGTTTGGTGTAGAGAGTTCAAAAGCTTGCCGAGTTATAAACCTCCAAAGTTTATAATGTGAGTCTATGGGGGAAAAAAGGCCAATTTGAGACCCGGGACCAGAAGTACCGGTACTCGGATCGCTTAGAAAATTAATAGCAACAAGCAAATAGCAAAATAGCAACTTCAGACCGGCGACTACAACATATCCGAATTTGGTGCATATGGCTCGAAAGCTCTAGGAGGAGTTACTCTTGATAATTTTTTGTCTAAGCTTAAATAGGAAAACAGAATGTTGGCTTCTACAAAGCGACATAATTAGTGATGGTTAATTAGTGACCCTTTACAACGTTCTTCCTAATTCATTCTCTCCTCGGCTAGCATGACGATAACAGACCGAACAAACTAGCTGAATGCTAATTAGCTAGCTGTGACTATGCAAACTGTACAGTGTATACAACAGCAGATAAATTACTGTTCTTGCTTTTTAAGGTTTGGAATTTAGATCTGATGTATAGATTCAAGGCTAAAAAAATCTAATGCTAAAAAGTCATCTTAAAAAAATTACTGTTCAATATTTGATTAGAAAAAAAAGAAGAGAGAAAAGAGATTTGTCGTTTGAAATGTAGGAAGTAAAAGTCCAAAGCTAAAGCATTAACTTTGTGGAGATAAAAGTGAGCTTGCTTCGTCTTCGGTTCAGTGGGATTTTGTTCTCAGAGAGAAGGCTGCGAGGTTTCGGTGAAATAAATGCCGAAGTAATCCGATACTCTGAATCTGTGAGCACGGCTTTGTACCGAGGAACCTGGCTGAAGTGAAATCCGACTACAGGCAGAATCGTTGCTCTGTTCGCCGTGACGTTTTCCCAGTTTCAGAGACGTTTGCACTTGGATGCACTTAAATAAATTTGGCTTTTTATTTGACTTTTCGTCCACGCACATTAATCCACACACAATAAGAGATGGCTTTAGAAGTAAACCTTTGATCTAGAAAATGGATTTCCCTTCAACAATTACACACATTCTGCCTCCTTATGTGTTGAAAAAATTCTCCCTTCTTATGAATGACCAAACAGGATGTATTAAGCTCAGAGTAGAAAAGTTAATTTGGGCTATTGAATCAATAAGGACCTGAAAAAAATTGGTGTACATTGTTAGTCTCCAACGGGGGCACGGTGGCTTACTGGTTAGCACGTTCGCCTCACACCTCCAGGGTTGGGGGTTCGATTCCTGCCTCCACCTTGTGTGTGTGGAGTTTGCATGTTCTCCCCGTGCCTCGGGGGTTTCCTCCGGGTACTCCGGTTTCCTCCCCCGGTCCAAAGACATGCATGGTAGGTTGATTGGCATCTCTGGAAAAATTGTTCGTGTGTGTGTGTGTGTGTGTGTGTGTGTGTGTGTGTGTGTGAGTGAATGAGAGTGTGTGTGCCTTGATGCCCGATGACGCCTGAGATAGGCACAGGCTCCCCGTGACCAAAGTAGTTTGGATAAGCGGTAGAAAATTAAACTTATGAATGAGAGAATGAAACTTATGAAGCAATACATAGTGCAAGCAGGGGGCAACGTGATACCTGCCCCAGTGGAGCTCTATTAGCTCTTTGTTATAACTCTGTCTAGAAACATTTATTCTTTGTTGGTCACCCAAATAGGTCTCTAGTATTTTAGGTCCATTTAGAGTTATTCACCTAAATGGGTCTAGATTTTATTCTCTATCCCTGAATATAAATCCCAGGCATAAATGAAACCTGTGGAATAAAGACAGATAAATATGACTGAGCTGGAATTATAACACAACAATAAAAACATGATATGAGACTGTGGGACACTGAATAAACAGAAAAGCAGGATTTTCTTGGTCTTTTCTTTTTTATCCAAGAGTACTCCATGATATGATAACAACCTAGGTTAGTAAGGACACAGCTGATGTGTTCAAACAGGTATAGCAAGAATTTCTGGGATGTGAATCATCTTTTTTAGGGAGCGGCCAGTGCAGGCCTCGTGTAGGCAACTTCAATGAGAGGTTACAATGAGCCTGGATCACTCTCATTGTGACCTCTGAACCAGGTCAGGTTCGGGTTCCAGGTCAGGGTATTCGCTGAAAACGGTTTTAAAAGCATGGCAAGCTATAACAGAAAAGTTGTTTATTTTAGCATCCTGTATATGTACAGTTCAGTACAAAAGTATGTACCCCGTGGCTTCTCATAAACTCTGTGGGTGTGTCCAGTACAAGGCAAAATCTACAAGACTATTATCATAAGTAACAATCGCCTCAAACAGCAGTTCTGATATAAAGAATATCTGTGAAACAAACTGGTGAATTTATGCTATTAAAAAACTAGAACTGAAGGATGAAGTAATAAATAAAGACAAGATTTGACTTCATTTTATTTTTACTTGTGTGTGTGAAGTGAGGCATAAACATCCACTGAAATCCCCCAATCAACACCTACAGTGTTTATTCTCCAGAATCTGATTTCGTACTAAATCGACTTCCATAAAAGGATTTTTCTTTACTATTCGTACCTGCTCTCTGAACTACATCCTTATTGGTGATCAAATGGTTTGTTCTACTTTGTGTGTTAATCGGCTTTAACTGCTCACTTATATAAAAGTGTAAAACAAAAACGTGTGTTTTAGTAAAGAAATAAATCAACTTGTACTGATACTCGGTCTGAATCACAGTATTTTGTCTTGTCTCTCTTCATATTAGATAATCTCAGTGGTGCTGATGGCCATCGGTGTGTACGCCAGGATCAGTAAACATGGTGAGATGACTGTCAGTAGCAGACACTGTGTGTTTCTGTGTTTCCTGTTAAAGGTGGGGTCTCTGATTTTTGAGAAATGCTTCAGAAAATTAAGTCGGAACGACAAAGTAAAAATCGAAACAAACGTGTAGCCAATGAGCAGAAAGGGGTGGGGCTTGTGAGCATTGACATGGAGGATAAAAACAAAGAAAGAAAGAGAAGAAAGACTTACGATAAGGCAAGAAGTAGGACGTGTTAATATAGGATCAGCTTTCCAGCGCTGGGGAGAACTGAAGGAGCAGGAAGTTGGCCACATATTCACAGGTTGGAGTTTCCCGAGTCAATAACTCCTGAGCTAAACGCTGTTACTACACAAATAACACCTCTTTTCTATCGTAGTAATGTAGAGAGGCAGCTACAACCACGTTTTGTGTAGTAACAGCGTTTAGCGTTTCTTCGCTTTCTTTCTTTGTTTTTATCCTCCATGTCAATGTTAAAACCGCCTTCTGCTAATGTCACACATGCGCACTGAACACTCTCTCTGTCCATATTGACAAGCCCCGCCCCTTTCTGCTCATCGACTACAGGTTTGTTTTGATTTTTGTTTCGATTTTTACTTTGTCGTTCCGACTCAGTTTTCTGAAGCATTTCTCAAAAATCGGAGACAGCACCTTTAAGTGTATGATTTGAAAACTACAAACTGCTGCTAGCATCTGACTTTCTCATGTTTTTCTAGAGGCAGCGATGGCGTGTTTAACGGTGGACCCTTCTGTAATTCTGCTGATCGTTGGGGTTCTCATGTTTTTCCTCACATTCTGTGGCTGTATTGGTTCGCTCCGAGAGAACATCTGTCTCCTGCAGACGGTAAGTTTTAGATCTAAAGCAATGCCGATTTGTGTAATTTAGGGTCATTTTAAATAATAATATTACACTATTTAATGCTCTCATTAATGAGAATAATAAAAGGTGTTAAATAGATGGATGGACAGTTGACAGATAGGTAGAGAGAGAAACAGATGGACAGAGACTGATACATGGATTGATTGATTGGATGGGAAGACAGGCGAACACCCATAAAATATGGATGGATATATGTATAGGATAATTGGACGGATGGATGGATGGATGGTTGGATGAATAGATAGCAATACAGATGTTGATATAGATAGATAGATAGATAGATAGATAGATAGATAGATAGATAGATAGATAGATAGATAGATAGATAGATAGATAGATAGATAGATAGATAGATAGATGGTTGGATCTGAGCAACACAAAGGATAAATATAATGGAAGGATAGATTGGTGGGAGGGATAGACAGAAAGCAAAAATATGATTGAGATGGATGGCCTGATGAATATATAGAGAGGTGGATGGATGGATAGTAGGAAATATTGATATATGCTTGGGTAGGACACAAAGCATAAATATGATTAATGGATGGATGGACTGATAGATATATAGATGGACGGATGGATGAATTACCATTCTGGCAACCAGACATGCACCTACCCGCAACAATATCATGCCCAGTAATGGAGGCAAAATATATTTAATAGATGAATAAATTAATAGATAGGAAGATGGATGGAAAATAA
Organism: Tachysurus fulvidraco; assembly: GCF_022655615.1. Taxonomy (NCBI): domain Eukaryota; kingdom Metazoa; phylum Chordata; class Actinopteri; order Siluriformes; family Bagridae; genus Tachysurus; species Tachysurus fulvidraco. The sequence continues at coordinate 16,921,826 of NC_062536.1, forward strand.
ATGGATGGCATGATGTACAGACAGACAGACACCCAACCACGAATATACCAACCCCAGTAATGAAAACTAAACTTTGATTTACAGATGAATGGGCAGATAAAATGATTAGTGGATGAACACATGGGGACATTATTAAATAGGTGTGTATTAAATAGCAGATATGGCCGATATGAAATGAATAAATAACCGTTACAGATTCTAGGGAGCAAAATAATATTTTCAGAGCTGGTCATGTGATGATGTTTTAGCAAATCACAAAAAAGAGAAAAATACAGTGTGAACAGGATCTGATCTGAATTCAATGCTGATACTGAATCCTGTCTGTGTTCTTGTCTACAGTTCTGCATCTGCTTGACTATCATCTTTGTTCTGCAGTTGGTGGCTGGAATTTTAGGCTTTATTTATTCAGACAAGGTAAAACAAACTAACATTTAAAAAAAAAACATATTTTGTAAGACGGTTTTTATAAATGCGTAGCTATGAATTTATCTGTGAGTCACGAAACATTATTTAGATGTAGCTGTGAATTGTGTAAATTTACATATCGCAGAATGTGATACTGGATTCGTGTCTTGACACCAGAATGTATTTATGTGCGATTCCTCTAAACACAACGATCTAATTCAGTGCCTTTGTGTGTGTTTTTTTCTTTTTCTTTTTTTTTATCTTTTATAACGAGAAGTGGCATCAATCTGTTATCTTTGTGGCCATTGTTGTAATGTAACGGAGTACAAATACTTCGTTACTGTACTTAAGTAGAAATTTCACGTATCTGTACTTTACTTCGCTATTTAAATTTTTGTCAAATTTCACTTTTACTCCACTACATTTTCTATATAAAATGTATACTTTTACTCCGTTATATTTCCATTAAGCATCTTCGTTACTCGCACTATTGTGTGCTACTGCAATAAGGGAGGTCTGGCGAATCACTGCTCCTAGATTGCATTACGCAGCTCCGCATGCTTTATTTCAGCGTAATGTTGCCAAAAGGAGGAGAAAGCACATCTGAAACCGCCATGGAAGCACCTACTGGAGGACCTCCCGTTATAGTAGACCAGGGGTGTACAACCAGTCAGAGACCAAGAGCCACATTATTTACTGTGTTACCGCAAAGAGCCACATTATACACATGGGCACACACGATCATCACCTTTTTTTCCCTTGCCATTTTGAGAGCGAACTTAACACAGATTGTTTACTCAAATGATTTTGCTCCTACTGGGAAACTCTGAGGTATTTTCATCCCACTCAAATTTCGCGTTTGACGAAAATACCGTAAAGAACTCAAGCGAAGCGAACACGCACAATAAAAAGACACAAATACAAACTTCGATATGAACGTAAGAGCCGCTGGTTCGCCACCCCTGTCGTAGACGACCACCCCGAAGATAGTGGTGAACAGGGTGAAGAAGATAACATTATACACCCGTGGCCGTATTTGCAAGAAATGTTTCTGTACATTGGAATGAAAGATTCTTCCTACCGGATGAAGTGCCTCTTATACCTACCGAAAATCACTGAAATTTTACTTTTTACTTTTACTTCAAATACTTAAGTACATTAAATATCAGAAAATGACTTTTGTTACTTAAGTACAGTAAATATCAGATACTTTAAGACTTTTACTTGAGTAATATTCTAAAAGGTGACTTTCACTTCTACTGAAGTCTTTTTCTAGTACAATACTTGTACTTTTACTTTTTAAGTATTGCTTTCTGGTACATTATACAGCACTGTTTGTGGCATATTTTAACAACTATAATAGTCTAAATAAAAAATAACCACAGTGTCGACTCAAAGGCTCCGTAAATCTTCAGCACGATGACATAACTTCTCTGGATTGCAGTGTATGAATCTATTAAAATATTACAAATGTTTCCTAGATGTGTAAAAGCAAGAAGAAGAAAAAAAAAGAAAAGCCTCTAAATGAAGTTTAATAGGAAGCGACTATAGCAAGCGCCCCCTGCTGGTCATGTCTCATTTTGAATTTTGAGTATTGATAATTCATTGAGTCAGTGAATAAGGTATTAAAACTAAACTTGTGTACATGTTTCAAACTGGTGTTATGTGCTTTTGCATTACAGGTGCGGTATAAAGTGAGCGAAATGGTCTACAAAGCAATCAAGCATTACAGAGATGACCTGGACTTGCAGAACCTCATTGACTTTGGACAAAAAGAGGTTCATCATTTCGTTTTATTTTTTATTGTTTTTGGTTTTTATATACACATAATGTATTATTGTGTTGTTCTGTTGACATTTTTTTTTTGTTATGTACCAGTTTGACTGCTGTGGTGGTATTTCTTTTATGGACTGGTCACAGAACATCTACTTCAACTGCACGGAGGAGAACCCGAGCAGAGAGCGCTGTGCCGTTCCCTTCTCCTGCTGCCTGATCTCTAAAGACGAGGTGAAGAAGAAAATCCTAACTAATCCTCATGACCTCTCTTATGATCTCGATACTAGGGGAAAAGTCTGAGGGGGGAAAAACTCTCATGCACAGGATTCTGCTATAACATTTCAAATGTATTCATTTTTGGAGCATGATTTTTTTTCTCCCCCAGACTTGCCCCCTCAGAGAGAGAGACAGACAGACACAGAGACAGACAGACAGACACAGAGACAGACAGACAGACACAGAGACAGACAGACAGACACAGAGACAGACAGACAGACACAGAGACAGACAGACAGACAGACACAGAGACAGACAGACAGACAGACACAGAGACAGACAGACAGACAGACACAGAGACAGACAGACAGACAGACACAGAGACAGACAGACAGACAGACACAGAGACAGACACAGACAGACAGACACAGAGACAGACACAGACAGACAGACACAGAGACAGACACAGACAGACACAGACAGACACAGCCAGACACAGACAGACAGACAGACAGACACAGACAGACAGACAGACAGACAGACAGACAGACACAGACAGACAGACAGACAGACAGACAGACAGACAGACAGACACCGAGACAGACAGACAGACAGACAGACACCGAGACAGAGAGACAGACAGACAGACAGACAGACAGACACCGAGACAGAGAGACAGACAGACAGACAGACAGACAGACACCGAGACAGAGAGACAGACAGACAGACAGACACCGAGACAGAGAGACAGACAGACAGACAGACAGACAGACACCGAGACAGAGAGACAGACAGACAGACACAGACAGACAGACACCGAGACAGACAGACAGACAGACACCGAGACAGACAGACAGACAGACACCGAGACAGACAGACAGACAGACAGACAGACACCGAGACAGACAGACAGACAGAGAGACAGACACAGAGAGAAATATATTAATCTCTCTAATATATACTTTATTAGTATTACCTGTGAATTCATGCCGTTATCCGATCACCAGCACCATAATCCTACAGATAGAAGTGAAGCACTTCAGTCTGTGTTCGCATCAGTGAAGCATCAGAACGGGTAGATGTGTCATCTCAGTGAAAGATACAGAGTGGCACGGGTGTTAATATTCAAACCAGTAACCATATACAGCTGGTGCAGTACGCAGTGAAATTAAACAACGTTCCTCCAGTAGAACGGTGCTGAACTACATAAAACACAGAACTACATAAAAAACACAACTAAATACAATACAATATAATGTCATGGTCTGAAAACCAAGAAACACCCAGTTGTGTGTGCAGAGACGCAGTGTTGGTCAGAGGAGAATATCCAAACTGGTTTGAACTGGCCTGGAGGTTGTAGTACGTTAAATAAGTGAAAGTGAAAGTGACGTGACACACAGCTAAGTACAGTGACCCATACTCAGAATTCGTTCTGTGTTTAACCCATCTAAAGTGCACACGCGCACACACACAGCAGTGAACACACACACAGCAGTGAACACACACACACACGGATACAAACTCACCCAAATTGGACAGTCAAAGATTGATTAGAAAAGTCTAGGTGATGCAGGTCTTCCTAATAAAGTGGCCACTGAATGTATGTATGTACGTATGTATTAATGTATGTGTATTATTCTACTCCCTGTCCTTCCTGTCTCGTCCCAGGCTCTAATAAACACTATGTGTGGACATGGCACACAGAAGCTAGAGATGCTAAAGGCCAGCGCTTTCATCCACACCAGTGGCTGCATCGACAAACTCGTCAACTGGATCCACAGCAACCTGTTTGTGCTGGGAGGCCTAGCGCTGGGCCTCGCCATCCCTCAGGTACGAGACTACCGCTAAACAAAAAACAGAGACAACTCTAAGAGTCAATCCTATATTTATCTATTTATTTTATTTTCGATTCTGTCTTTGCTTTTACTTAATAAAATAATAAATAACGATCATCATGAAGAAGAGGTTCTGTTTTGTTGTGTCCACGTTCAACATTTAAGCTTTCTGTGGGTGACATCAGGTTTAGGGTTTTTTTTTACACCTGGTCACTTCATGTGTTTTCTGTGATCAGATAGCTATCCGATGGTAAAAAGACCAGGTCTAAATGCCCTCCGAAACGTTTTAGAGACGGAAATAAATCCGATGGTACAAACCCCTTCAGGAGGTGGTCTGGGACGCATTTCAGATGAAACTGGACAGGTGTAAATGCATGTGGTTGTTCAAGCCACATACGTCAGCGCTATACTCCTCCCAAACGGAAGTACGTCACTCGCAGGTGACTCACGAGTCGTGCATCGCGCCAGAAACAAGTACGTTTTCCCACCAGCGCTGGCTCCGATCTTTCACCCAGGCGTCTCATTGGATCTTAAAATGCACTGCTGCCGCCTGAAAAAATGCAGCAAACAGTAAATGCTGTTGATTAGAAATCGGATCAGAGACAACACACGAAGTGACCGGGTGTAAAAAAGCCCTTAGAGACTAGAGTCGTTTTATTTACCTCTTTATCCCAGAGGCTAAAAAATGAATTTCCTCCTATTTTTGTCGTGTCAATGCTGATGACTGGACGTCTTCCTCACGTCTCACTCCACAGTGGTGTTTATATGAAGCTTATATAAAAGTAGACACTCAGGACTTTAAGAATTTGTCGTGGTTCAGAAGGATTTGTTTTTATCTAGACTACTTTTAGCTCCACACAAATGTTTGTATCTTCAGAGTAAATGTCAATCAAACCCGTTTCTGTTCTCTGAAACGCTTATAAACAGCTCGTATTTGAAGGTGTTTGTTTAACACTAAAATTCAATGTAAGAAAAAACATTATTTGTTCGTGTTTACATTTGAATGTAAGGAAATTTAATTCAGTCTTCACTTCTTTCACAGCTGGTGGGAATCCTGCTCTCTCAGGTCCTGATAAACCAGATCCAAGATCAGATTAAACTTCAGGACTACAACCTGCAGCACCACTCGGACCCGTGGAGCTGAACGCGCCGTTAGTACAATCAGGATGTAAATAATACTCCACATACAGCAGATATATCTGTACATAAGCCACATCCAGAGGATCTAGAGGTGACCGTGTTGTGTTGTGGAACGCTGTGGTTGTTACACCGACGGCTTCTTATTTCATCTGTTCCCGTCAAGGTCGACAGACACGGAAGTTAAAATTCAAATTTAAAAAAACGTAAAAGAAAACAAAAAGATTTTTTATGTAGGTCATGTGATATTTATTCATTTGCACAAGGAGAACTTTTTAATGACAGGCAACACCAGAAATTTCAGAACATACCGTGTGTGTTATACATTTCAGGGTTGAGACATTTTTACGTTTATACACACTTTGCAGAAAACTGTAATACTTAAAAATAAATAAATAAATAAATAATGAGAGCGGGCATAAAAATCTTATTTAGTTTTGTATGTAGTTTTTCCGTGTACAAGCGATTTCACATAACATAGACATTAGGATTAGGATAGTCCACAACATGATAATAACAGAATTGACACAAATGAACCGGTTGGAACGTTCACACACGCTCGGTCCTTAATCCCGCATTTCGTTACCTGGACGATCAACAACTGTTTTTATCTTTCGTAAGACTTACTTATGAGACCCTTGTTTGTTCTGAGCAGTTAATCCACACTTTTCTCCATATAAAAAAAGAAATCTTCCAGGTTCTGCACGTTCTTCCCTTTTCCAGCATCTTCTGAATTTTTGACTCCTTTCCATTGGATGTTACGTGATGCTGAGATTCGTGTTTTCACGTTAAAGACGTCTGAGGGACTAAAAACTAAAACTAAATGATGGAGACGGTTTTGGGAAGTAGGAGGAAACTGAAGGACCCTGAAGGAACCCAAACAGAGACGATGGGGGGGTCAGTCATCTTAACTCTTGTTCTAACCCTGGATCTGACGTCACCTTCTACATCACGGCATAATAGTGATAATTTTACGATATCATGAAAACACTGTAAAAGATTTAAATACTGTTAAAAATCTTGCCTTCTGCCTTAAGAGAAAACTCACATTTTATTTGTAAACTTGACCGGATGTGCCATGACAACTCGGGGGTTTACTGATTAGTCTCTCTGTTTAACTTCCTATGTTGTCTAGATTCTCTTCTATTCAGTGTTTGTGTCGTTCTGTATGTTAGTATTTGGTTACTTTTTTTCAAGATTTATTTTTTCCAGCACTGTAAATAAAAAAAGAATTCATTCATTCATTCATTCATTTTCTACCACTTATCTGAACTTCTCGGGTCCCAGGGAGCCTGTGCCTATCTCAGGCGTCATCGGGCATCGAGGCAGGATACACCCTGGACGGAGGGACACACTCGCACACTTTTTCAGAGATGCCAATCAACCTACCATGCATGTCATTGGACCGGGGGAGGAAACCGGAGTACCCGGAGGAAACCCCGGAGGCACAGGGAGAACATGCAAACTCCACACACACAAGGCGGAGGCGGGAATCGAACCCCCAACCCTGGAGGTGTGAGGCGAACGTGTTAACCACTAATCCACTGTGCCCCCCCTAAAAAGAAAAAGAAAAGTTTTTAATTAGTATAACCGTCATGTAACATGCACTATATATATTTCGTCTTTGATACTCCGGTCTTGGTTGGCTCTGATTGGTTGGCTGCCACATTATTAGAATATATATTAATAAAATCAACACATCAAGGGATTTCAGGATTTAGGATGTCTTGTAAGAGTAAATAAATGAGATGTACAGTAGATATGTTAATCAGCAGCCATTTTCCTGTGCTCCTGTCTTCCCTCCCCGTCTTATACACGTGGTTTGGCAGTGCTCTTCTCTCTCAGGGGTTCCCCAACAAAAACACAGGTCTGGTCTATAATAAACACGCCTCATCTTCACTGAGCCTTAAGCCCAGGCATGAGGTGTTTGTCTTGGCTAAGAAGCAATCCTGGCTGTTTATATCCAACATGAGACACTGGGTTATCCTTTTTAGCTGTGTTCGTTTGTTTGGAATAAATATAAATGTCTGACATAAGCGCTTGGGATTTCTTTGTTTAGAATGACATAATGTTTAAAGGACATGGAGCGTTCTGTCCTCTGGTGGTGTGTAGGTGGGTCCCGGTTTAATACAACTCGTCACATGTTCCTGTCAGTTTCAGGATAGTTACTGGATTGTTTGTGAGGATTACATTGGGGTTTGTATGTAAAACAAAAACAAAAGGATCTTATTCTTTCGCTGGCTTTTCCCTTCTAAGGTCGCCACAGCGAATCATCTCTCTTCACCTATCCCTATCTTCTACATCCTCAACACTTGCACCCACTAGCTTCATATCCCCATTAATTACATCCATAAAACAAAAACAAAAAGATATTTTGTAAAAAAGGAAGTGGGAGGAAACCAGAGAATCTGAAAGAAACCCATTTGGGAGAGAGATGATTGCCTGCTGGAACATTTCTGGGAAGTGGGAGGAAACTGGAGAGCACCTATATTGGAGAGAGGAGATGTTCGCCTAATGGGGTGTTTTTGGAAAGTGGAAATAAAATCGGAGAACCCAGTGAGAGAGGAGATGTTCTCCTACTGGAGTGTTTTTGGGAAGTGGAAAGAAAACAGAGAACCTGGAAGAAACCCATAGGAAAGAAAGGAGACTTTTGCCTACTGGAGTATATTTGGGAAGTTTGAGGAAACCTGAGAACCTGGAAGATCGGAGAATACAGGAACTCCAGACACAGACAGTAACCCAAGCTCAGGATAACACCAGAAACCCTGGAGCTGTGAGGCAGCAAAGTTACCCCGTCTCTCTGATATTCATTACTATAAATTCACAGCTAGACAGAATTATAGAGAGCAAGGAGGTGCTGGGCCTCACGCTCAGATAGACGGTGTGTGTGTGTGTGTGTGTGTGTGTGTGTGTGTGTGTGTGTGTGTGTGTGTGTGTGTGTGTGTGTGGTCTCCTCTCTAACTCACTCTATAGTAGCCATGTTTCACAAGCCTTTTAAGGAGGTCCTGTTCTGGAAAGACGACACTGAAGACCAACCACAACCTGGTGCTGCTTTAAATCTGAGGGATATAATCACAGCTACTACAAGTTTCAATGTTAAAGAGAACCAAACCACACTGACAAAACTAGGAGATTTTCACCAGAGGGGTCTGATTAACATTTGTCCAGAACTAACACAATAATCTACTTTATGGTGTAAAGGTTGTAGATGTTAAAGTCTAAAGAGTGTGTGTTATGAGCAGACCTACTGTACCTAAAAAAAAACCCTCACACTTGGTGTATTTGACTGCAGTGACAGCATCAAATATTGTAGTCATGTAAAAGGATTATTTCACAATACTAATACTGATCATTTATGGAACACCGCCAGCGTTAGCTAAGCTGAAGCTCTGAGCTTCACAGTAGAAGGAATAAAAGTGTTAAGACAGTAAGGTGCTCATTCTAATGAATCATCAAAACCTTTTTGTATAATAATACAGATACAGAGTTCTGCTTAATGCTTGTTTATCATGAAAACAATGGAGATAGCGGTTAAAAGTTGGACTACTAACCATTTAATCTGCCACTGCTGGGCCCTTGAGCTTGGAGCTTAACCCTCAACTGCTCAGTCACGTTGGATAAGAGCGTCTGCTAAATGCCATAAACCTAAATGTGATACAGAGTGTGTGTAGAAATCGGAAAAATTTTAAAGGTGAATTTTCCTTCAAAATTTCATAGAAAAGTGCATTTGATCCCCAGTGAGCAAAGCCTGCGGTGACGAAGGTGAGAAAAACTACCTGAGAGGACACGAGGAAGAAGTCTTGGGTGACACTGGACAGTGCAGTTGTAAATCATTTCCTTCTCTATTCGGGTTTACAACTCTGAAGTCTTTTCAGATAAGAATACATCTATATTGCAGTTTTGTGCTTTTTGAAATAGCTGAATGTGTGTGTGTGTGTGTGTGTGTGTGTGTGTGTGTGTGTGTGTGTGTGTGTGAGGTACTGGTTTGCACACAAACTGGCATGCATGGAGGATGGACTGAATGTTTCGACTCCACACACACACACACACACACACACACACACACACACACACACACACACACACACACACAATTAGAGGGGGATGGGGAGAAAAAGTTTCACTTTTTTTAGGATCTGTGGCTCTTTAGAACTTCAGCTTCAAACCTTTTACGCACATGAAGAACCGACACATGAGTCCAATCTAACACGCTCTTTTTTGTGCTGTAAGATTTTGTGTGTGTTGTAACTTTTTTCTTTGGCTGGGAAAAATCTGGGGGCTGAACCAGGAGCCTGGGGATCGAGTTACACTCTCAGAGGCCAGTTTTTTCCTCCTCCATCTGAAAAGTGGGGGATGGTGATGAAGCCATTCTGTACTTTCTTTGCATTCTTTCTTAACGTCTTTCCGACGTGTTATAGATATAGATTTTGTTTGTTTGTTTGTTTGTTTTATATGTCATATTATTTCTTATTTTGCGCACTGAAATGAAGCGCAGCCTGTGCGGCGAAATGGAATTTTTAGACTGCGGAATATAAGCAAGAAGGAGAGAAGAAACTACTGGAAGTTGTGAGGACAAAAAAAAAAAATCCGCTATTATGTGTCCGATCCTCGAACCATGAGCTCGGGTTTGATCTCGGAAACACTTTTGGTCGCAGGAAACTTTCACTGGCACCATTTAAATCATCCGAAATAAAAGATCTTTATTTAAAAAAAATATTTCTATTTTTTTGTCGCTCTCCAAAATGTCCTCCAGCACCATTGTCGGGATGCTTTGGGTTTGTGTTGGCACCCTGATGGTCAGCCAGGCCGTGATGTTACACAAAAATGAAACAATGTTCAACGATTTTTGCAAGAAAACGACGACGTGTGAAGTGTTGAGGTACAATACGTGTCTCGGGACGGCTTTACCGTACACGCACACGTCTCTGGTGCTGGCTGAAGACTCGGAGACGCAAGAAGAAGCTATGGAGAAATTGGTCATGTGGTCTGGTAAGATTTTATTCATGTTATTTATGTTATATGTTATGTTATTTATGTTATACGTTATTTATGTTGTTATTTGTGTTATATGTTATTTATGTTGTTATTTATGTTATTTATGGAATGTTATGGGATCTTATGTTATATGTTATTTATGTTCTACGTTATATGTTATTTATGTTATATGTTATGTTATTTATGTTATGTTATAATTACAAAAAAAGACGTTTGGCAGATGTTTATATATATATAAGTTGACAAGTTTATTGTGCAGTATTTAAACAAACTACACCATCAACCCCAGCATCTGTTATGTTACATTTTGCCTTCTAGTCCTCTCTGCCTCCTGCTTGATTGATTGATTGATTGATTGATTGATTTCTTTCTTTTATATTGTTTCATATTAAAATTCAAAGTACTGTTAATGTTATTTTACTCTTTTGAAGCTGTGGAACACAAAACAGATACTAATCCCTATTCATGTGCATTACAACTTGTAAATGAGTCGGATTTCCGGTTCCTAGAAAATCACTCTTTAATTATCATTAGCACCTATTAATGATCCATTCTAGACTTCTTGGTCCTCATTCACACCGTAATCTCAAAAGCTTCAGGATTGTTGTGTGCACGTCATCGAGTCTTCAGGCCCATTTCCCTCACACCTGTGAGAAACATTTTAGCTCCAGGTGGAAACTACAAGTGTGAATGCACAGATTTACTCAGGATGAAGTGTAGAAATATAATTAAAATAATCTTCACATTTTTTATTTCATACAGCTTTTCTACAGTTTTTCTACTTCTTACATTTTTCCTTAAGAAATAAAGAAGGTTGAAAGGTTGCTTTTGTTTTTTTGGTTGAATAGATTGATAGATTATTGTGATTATTATGATTATTATGACATTTGAAAGTAATATAAATGTTCACCTCTGAGGTGTTTTCTTCTCCAGGGTTAAAAAATGCTCCTCGGTGCTGGGCGGTCATTCAGCCGTTACTGTGTGCTGTTTACATGCCCAAGTGTGAGAATGGAAAAGTGGAACTTCCCAGCCAGACCCTGTGCCAGGCGACCCGCCAACCCTGCAGTATAGTGGAGCGGGAGCGAGGGTGGCCCAGCTTTCTCAAGTGCGAGAATACGGACAAGTTTCCTCTTGGTTGCCAGGTATAAATCTATCCTTATGTTTGGTTGAAGTTTGCTGTCTGTCTCTCTCTTTCTCTCTCTCTCTCTCTCTCTCTCTCTCTCTCTCTCGCTCTCTCTCTCTCTCTCTCTCTCTCTATATATATATATATATATATATATAATATATATATGTCGATTGTTTGATGCTATATTTGCATAAGTGCCACATGTTCAGTCAGTATATTAATATTAGTGTACTTTTTTCTAGAATGAGGTACAGAAAATCAAATTCAATACATCAGGACAGTGCGAGGCGCCTCTAGTGAAAACCGACATCCAGACCAGCTGGTACAAGGACGTGGAAGGCTGTGGCATTCAGTGTGACAATCCGCTCTTCACGGAGGACGAACACTCGGACATGCACGGCTACATTGCCGCCTTCGGATCGGTCACCCTGCTGTTCACTTTCTTCACATTGGTAAGTAAAGAGGAATACTGTGTAGGGTCAACAAACAGTATGTTTGCCTTGTGTGTGGAGTTTGTGTATTCTCCATGTGCCAGTTTCTTCTTCCAGTCCAAAGAGATCAGTGTTGTAGACTGATTTGCATCTCAAAATTATCCGTAGTGTGTGACTGTGCCCTGTGATGGCTTGGTGTCCCTTCCACGGTGTCCTCGAGCTCTTTTCCACAAGTCCCTTGGGGCAGACTCCAGTCTCCACATGACCCTGTGTAGGAATCTCTTTTTGTCAACCATAGATCCGATAGAGTTCTCACTCACTCATTTTCTACCACTTATCCGACCTACCAGGCGTAATCGGGCATCAAGGCAGGATACACCCTGGACGGAGTGCCAACTCATAACAGGGCACACACACACACACTTTCATTCACACACACTACGGACAATTTTCCAGAGATGCCAATCAACCTACCATGCATGTCTTTGGACTGGGGGAAGAAACCGGAGTACCCGGAGGAAACCCCCGAGGCAAGAACATGTAACCTCCACACACACAAGGTGGAGGTGGGAATCGAACCCCCAACCCTGGAGGTGCGAGGCGAACGTGCTAACCACTAAGCCACTGTGCCCCCTGTTACGTCACATAATGTTGGATAATTAACCAGATTTAGCAGCAAAGATGCAAAAATTTTCTTAATATGACTTTTAAATATCCAGATAGAGTTCTTACTTTCCAAAAGTAGACTATACCCTATAATGACTAGGTTCAAGGAGAGTCATCATTTTTCATGTTCCTGAATCAGTCATACAAACGAAACAACAAAACATGCTTCTTTAGTCTTGTCTTTATGTGAAGCTGTCTCTTCAGACAAATACATCACATGCTGTTGGAGATTTTCTGCACCACTGGAGGATTTGATATTCTGTACCCAGAACGACCTGCTCCAAAAATTGGAGTGAGGCAGCATTACACTTTCACTGGAATGCCAGTGTATCACATCACCTAAACACAATCAGTTTAAAACCTAGATGAGTGTGTTAGTGGAAGCCTGGGAATTGCGTTGAAACCCATCATGATGCTGAACCGATGCTTAGGATCAAACCCGGGACTCTGGAGCTGTAAGGCAGCAACACTATGGCAATGAGCCATACAGCAGATTTCAACAAACTTTGGGGAGATTGATTCTGAGACTGTGCATCTCTTTTCCTCAGGCAACGTTTCTTGCTGACTGGAAAAATTCCAACCGCTACCCGGCTGTAATCCTATTTTACGTCAACGCCTGCTTTTTTGTCGGTAGCATAGGGTGGCTCGCCCAGTTCATGGACGGCGCTCGCAAAGAGATTGTGTGCAAAAGTGACAACACCATGCGGCTCGGAGAGCCTTCGTAAGTATGCTTGATTATATAGAAAGTATTAGAAAAATACCTGACAGCACCCAGACCATGAGTTTATTCTTTTTTCCTCTCTCCAGGTCGACAGAGACGCTTTCGTGTGTCATCATCTTCATCATCGTGTACTACTCCTTGATGTCAGGTGTCATCTGGTTTGTTATGCTGACCTACGCCTGGCACACGTCTTTCAAAGCTCTTGGCACTACGCACCAACCTTTGTCTGGAAAGACATCCTACTTCCACCTTGTCACATGGTCCATCCCGTTTATCCTCACAGTGGCTATACTGGCTATCGCACAGGTACCGTTGCTTATCCTTTTTTTTTTTTTTGGTAGCGCACTGAATGCTGTGGTAGTCATCAACTCTGCTGAACATCACACAGGTCGATGGAGACTCCGTTAGTGGAATCTGCTTTGTCGGCTACAAAAACTACAGATATCGCGCTGGGTTTGTTCTGGCTCCGATCGGTGTGGTACTCGTTATCGGTGGCTATTTTCTTGTTAGAGGTAAGACAGTGACAGAAAGACAGCAGGCTGTTTAATTGATCGATTCAACATAAAGGTGATACAAATTGTCTAAATATAAATTGTTCGCAGGTGTCATGACGTTATTTTCCATCAAAAGTAACCATCCAGGACTGCTGAGTGAAAAAGCAGCAAGTAAAATCAATGCGACGATGCTGAGACTCGGTACGGTTTTCTTTTGCATAGCATTTATTTGGCATTATTAGCATTTATTTCAGGCTGATTACAAACACCTTTTTGGTACTCTTTAAAACCGATACCTAAAATGACTAACCTTCTTATTATTAGTCAGTCATTTCATTAAGCCCTTGTTTATCTTTCCAAACATTTAGACTATTAGTCTTGTTTGTTATAACATTAGCAAGTTGACTTGAAATGAGGTGCATTAGCTAGCTAGCATTACTTACCTTGTTGGGTACTGAGCGATTGCAGCTGATATTCAGGACAACTTACATGCTAAGTGCTGTTATTTTTGCTCATCTAGCGCTGACCGGTGGCATTTTTTTCTTACCTAACCTCTTGGTGCTGAGCTTCATGTTTAAGATGCTACTTGTATTGTAGGAAGATTGGAGGATATTTTATTTTATTTTATTAAATACTTATTTGGGTACAAAGGGATGAAAAACAGATTAGAACATATGTAGGTCCCATACAGACCATTCAGTTTTGTTTTTTAACTACAATATGAAGTGTAAATTGTTCATGTTCCTGAAGACTGTTTTTTCCTTCCAGGCATATTTGGTTTTCTAGCTTTTTGTTTTGTTTTCATCACTTTTGGATGCCATTTCTATGAGTTCTTCAACCAGGCAGAGTGGGAAAGGAGCTTTCGGGAATTTGTGCTGTGAGCGTTCTTATTTTTTTATCCACTGTTAATATTTTCTAAAAATATTTAAAGTGATTCAGCTGACAAAAGTACTGCTTGTTCCAGATGTGAAGCTAATGTGACTATAGCTCAGCAGGCCAAGAAGAAGGTCCCAGAATGCATCATTAAAAATCGGCCCAGTCTGATGGTGGGGAAGATTAACTTGTTCTCTATGTTCGGCACCGGCATTGCCATGAGCACATGGGTGTGGACCAAAGCCACTATTCTCATTTGGAAGCGCACCTGGTGTAGGTAGGTTTATTTATAAGGTACCTCTTTTGAAATGCTTTTCACTGTTTGGATTATAGACATACCATTATTATGTAAAATAAAATGTTGTCTCATAATATCCTACAATAGCTAAACAGAATGGATCATAATTATGGGATGTGGTAGCTCAGTGGTTAGGGTGTTGGGCTACTGATCGGAAGGTCATGGGTTCGAACCCCAGGTCCACCAAGCTACCACTGCTGGGCCCCTGAGCAAGGCCCTTAACCCTCAGTTGTAAGTCACTCTGCATAAGGGTGTCTGCTAAATGGCATAAATGTAGTTAGGTGTAGAGTATTCAGTGTCTTACATACGTATTTTGTGTAATCTAAGGATAATTGGACGGAGTGACGATGAACCGAAGCGCATCAAGAAGAGCAAGATGATAGCCAAAGCATTCTCCAAGAGAAAGGAACTTCAAATGGACCCGGAAAAAGAATTGTCCTTCAGCATGCACACGGTCTCCCATGAAGGGCCTGTGGGTAAGTACAGCGCCTCCTGCTGGATATGTGGAGATGATGAAATTAGATTTAAAGATTTAAGATGGTATTTGTCATGTACAAAGTTATATAGAAGAAACGACTTGCAGTAGGATAAAAACCTGGCCTGGCCATCCTTAGACTGTGTGGATAAATAAATCGATTTAATAAACTAAATTAAAAATGTGAATGAGTAGAAATAATAAGAATAAGATGAAATAAGACTAAGATGAAACATGTTACATGTAGTACCAGTAGAACATGATGTGAATTTGTAATTCTAAACATATATAACTGTAAGTTTAAAGTATACTTCCAGATATGTATATTATCTGTAAATACACTATATATTATCTGGTTACTGTTGTACATACAATGTACATAGTACATACATTCACACAGGCATACAGAATTTTAGATGCAGAGTTCTGTCTATACAACTAGCACATATTCACATATTTCCTGCTATAACTTTATTTATTTGTTGTACATATATGTACATATTTATCTGCACTTGATTCTTTGCACATTTTCTACTACATATTTTATACTTCTGGAAGATAATAAATGGCATTTCGTTGCTATGTACCTGTACCTCGCAATGACAATACAGTTGTATCTATCTATATCTTGTATCTATCTATCTGTGACATGTAACAGGAGGTAATGGTGTGCAGTTATGTTACATGAAGTATCAGCAGGAATATGATACGTAGCCGTGTTACATGCTACATGTAGTAACTATAGAGTATAACATGCTATTATGTTACGTGCTACATGTAGTAACTATAGAGTATAACATGCCGTTATGTTACACGCTACATGTAGTAACTATAGAATATAATGTGCCGTTATGTTACATGAAGTATCAGCAGGAATATGAACAGTAGTCAATGTACGACAATCTAGTCGTGTTACATGCTACATAGAGTATAATGTGCAGTTATGTTACATGCTACATGTAGTAACTATAGAGTATAACATGCCGTTATGTTACATGCTACATGTAGTAACTATAGAGTATAACATGCCGTTATGTTACATGCTACATGTAGTAACTATAGAGTATAACATGCCGTTATGTTACATGCTACATGTTGTAACAGTACATGATGTGCAAAAAGTACAGAATGGAATGTGATGTACAAAATTTCAGTGATTTGTTTGATTTAGTATAAATTATCACTGAGAAATTACGAAAGGTTTTCTTTAAGAAAATGACAGTAAGAAAATGATAAACGAATGTTTTTTGTTACTTTCCGATAGCGGGTATAAACTTCGATCTGAATGAGCCGTCCATGGAAATGTCTTCTGCTTGGGCCCAGCACGTGACAAAGATGGTGGCACGAAGAGGTGCCATTTTACCTCAGGACATCTCGGTTACTCCCACTGGGACACCTGGTCAGTACTGAAGCTTTGTGGGATTAGATGCTTTTTCTGTTGGCTTTTCAGATGAGAAAGTTTCATATTCAGTTCATCAAGAATGTAAAGATTATTTTGAAACTTTCCCTTGTCAGTTAACATTCACAAACCATCAGCTTGGGATGTTGGGATGAGCAGTAAAGTTAACACATGTATTATGGACTTGTGCTATTATAACAAGTCTACATTAATGAGTGTACAGTAATTTAAATTACAATATGTTACTAGGTTTGGATGTAAATATTGGCACCCAGGATTTAGCCAAGATTGAGCCAGTGAACATTCAGTAGAGTCTTAGGTGAAATGCACTTTTATAAAGTTTTACTTAAGCATGGACTAAATATTGAATAGTGTATTTCCTAATGATTAATGATGTCTAAATCTATAAATAAAGCTAGAATTTCAAATAAATCGAAGAGTTGATATAAAAGGTTTCTTACCTTTAAAATGTTTTAATAAAGTGTCACTTACAAGTGTACATCCTCGTGCAGTGCCACCTCCAGAAGAACGAAACAAACTCTGGATGGTCGAAGCCGATATCTCTCCCGAGATGATAAAACGTAAGAAGAAAAAGAAGAAGAGGAAGAAGGAGGTGCGTACAGTAGTGCCTGCTGAAGAGGATGTTAATCCCCGGCACAGAGAGTTCGGTTCCAGCGCTGTCCCTCGTCTCCCCAAGCTCCCGGCGCATCGCAGTCTCGTGGCTAACCTGTGGGACCGTCAACGGCAGCAAGAGGAGAACATCCTTCCAGGCTCCTTCTCAGAATTCCGTCCTTCCTGTCCCATTCCGTACCATGAGAGATACGTTGGGCTTGGCCATGTTTCATCCAGTCAGCGCAGCAGGGAGCCTGGATTTAACCCCTCCAACCTGCTGACGCTAAGCCAGTACGAGGGACAAGGTCAGTTTAAACAACCGGCCTGGCAGTCTAATGGATCTAACAAAGTGTTCCGCTATTCAGGACAGGAGATGCCTTCATCAGTGGGTGCTGGCAGGACAGGCTTTACAACGCCTAGGTCAGAGGGCAAGAAACAGGTGATCGCACCAATCCACTCCAGAACCAACCTCATGGAGGCAGAACTGATGGACGCTGACTCTGATTTTTGACATTGTCTTGTATTTTGTTGCTTGGTCCAAAAGTGCTGGATACTTTGCACCACAAATTGTTAGAAACATGTAAGGCAGGGTTCCTGTCACTGGTCCGTGGGGCATGTTTGTGTGGGAAGCGCCATAACTCTTTCTTTAATGTCACGATAGAATAGGCACCGAAAGGTTCTATCTGAATTCAACAGTAAATTTTGCCATCATTAATGCTAAGCTATAAAATTCTCTGCCGCACATTGACCTTCAAATCTGAGCTGTGTGTGTTGGGTAATTTCAAGTGTGCGTCGACGTACGGAGAGATAGAGCTGACAAAGCTTTGACTCTTTGACCGAAAAATCAAGAACAAGAAAATTGGAACGTCTTCACAACGTTTTCATAAATAGTATGCTGTAGTTCTCCAGTGAGGTCACTCAAAGTATTGCTAATTTAAATTGATACGCATGCTAATAATATTATGAGGAACGAAGGACTGGTTGTTGTTTGTGTGAAATACTTGACAGCTTTGGAAATCTGTACAAGTAAACCAGCTAGTTGTAGGTTTGTACAAGCCACCTTGGGCAAGTTTTGCTAAAAGCAGCATGAAAAGTCAAGGTACCACCTTTAAATTTATAGCATGGAACAACAATGGCTGCTAAATTTAGATTTGCTCATTGGGCTGAAGCTTTTCTATAAAGTAACTTAGACTTTTAATCACACCTTTCAATCAGTAGCCCAAAGCCTTAACCACTGATTCCACTATTTCCCTTCATGTGCCATTGGCATTAGTTTTCTTGCCTCAATGTAAAACTATATGGAAAATCAAACATTACGTAAGGAACCACATCTCATGAGATACACCACCAACAAGACTGGACTGATCTCATCCACATACTGCACTGTTTCTCAGACCTGGCGCTAAACAAACAATAGTGTTAGTACTTTGTTACAAAGAGAAAGTGTATTCATAAATATTGTTATTATCTGTACTTTCGTATGAGGTTGCCTGGTGCAATTACGAACAATTTTCTTCATAGATGTAGGCCATGTCAAAGTGAGGGCATTTTTAATGAACTGTCTGAAGAAGGTTTAAAATGCTGTTATAGAAATAGCGTGTTTGTTCTCTTCCGTTCGAAATGATTGCTGTACAGTTTTATCAAAAAGGCTATTTTTGTACTTTAGCTTGTAGTTTCTTTCACCTGTATCGTAAACCATTGTACATATTTCAGAGTTGGCTCATTTTTGCATTTTATTTGTCAAGTTTTCTAACGTGATAAGTCTTGAATGTTTAATTATTGCTTTTATTATTGATGTTTTTATTGTTATATTTTGGATTTGAATTTCTTACCTTTATATTTGAAAAGGAAATTGTTTCGATTCGAGATTTCATATGAAGCTTTATAATCGAATTCTAATTTAATGTCAATTTAATTTCAAATTTAAACCATTGTAACTAGATTTAATTCTGCACAACCTAAGGACATGTTCACACATTGGCTCTCATTGATCGATTTTGAAATCTTTATTTTTCTTTATCAAACTGAGCAATTTACAAGTACATATTAAGCTTGATAAATGAGATTATTATGATGGAGCAGAATTAAATTAAATAGGTATAAAATCTGAGGTTGTACTTTAAATTCAAAATGGATTTGTGTAAATCTGAGAATTTTGTTTTCTTTAAACCAAAACTTCATACGTAATCAGGCTAAAACTTAAAAATTGAGAGGTACGAAATTCAAATCCTGGTGGCACAAATGTCTTATATGATATAGAAAGAACTGTAGTATATTTTACTGTCCTTACTAACGTCCTGACGTAGAACGACGTACTGTGCGGTATTTTCAAATCAACGAACAATGATGTTTGATTGCTGCAACAATTACCATTTCAGAAAACAGCAAAATAAGCTCTTTGGATGGAAATATCTGAAAAAAATTTCACTATAAAATGCAAGCGTTTATAGGTGAACATACTTTTATATTTTTATACATTTCTTTAAGGGTATTTCATACATTTAAACAAAAAATATCCTGCTTTTATGAATAAAATGGTGAATAAAATAAGGCATATTCATGTAAATAATAACTTAATTAAGCCTTACTTTCCACCAAATATTATTACAACACAAGTCTCTGACAAACTTAACCTTCAAATCTGAGCTGTGTGCATTTGGTAACTTCAAGTGTGCATCGACGTTTTTTAGAGATGAAGCTGACAAAAGCTGACTCAAAAAAAAAATCGCAAGGTGCAAGAAAATATGAACATCTTCCCAACATCTTCATAAATGTCATGCTATAGTTGTGAATTCACTCAAAGTATTGCTAACTTCAACATGCTAATATTACTAGGAACGAAGGTCTGGTTGTTGTTTGTGTGAATTCCTTGCCATCTTTGGAAATCTGTACCACCAAATAGTAGAGAAATATTACTGAAATCTAGAGAAGATAATTACACGTCTCTACCAGATGAAACACAATTACTGACAGTGATATGTAGCGGTTTCTGTTAGCTCTTGGTGGTTGTGTGCTGTAATTCTTATTAGCACTGTTGCCAGTGCTTAATGGTTTGACATCAAGATATAAACTGTCTGAAGGGTTTTCCTGGTGATGTGACCCATTCTAGTCGTATTTGTTGCTTTTGTTATGCGATTCAGTGTTTAACAGCTGTCGTATTAACCTCGGTAGTGTTCCTGTAGTGAGAAAATGGTGGAGAGAAATAGAAAATCTTGCATAAGGGTTTATAACGAACTGAATATTCATAAAGTCTGAAACTGAATCTATACTGCAAATCATATAAGAAGGGCAATGATATTTTGTGTTTAGTTTTTTCCAGTGTTTAAGTTGTTTTTGTACAGCACCAGCCACCAGAACATTTCATAAATCCCCTGGTTTGTTAAATACCCATTATGTGATTTCTATTAAAGCTTCCCTACATGGTATAGCCTTATGTTAAATTATGGTTTATCAGTTTATAGTCTGCATAATTCTTTCAAAATGATCTTAAAGTTGGATTTTGTGCATTCGTTTATAACAATAAACAAAAAAATGTTTGACTATATTTTGTTACAGTGAGTGGATGCAATTTAATGTTTTATTAAAAAAATACCTGTTACGTTTCTGGTATGTTTTCCTTCTGCTAAAAAAAAAAATTAATGAAGGTAATAATAATAATTTATAAAAAAATCCTCTCAGATTTCTTTATGCTACACCTAGAAGTAAAGAACATGAAGCATGATGTTCATCAGATTCCAAATATTTCTTATTTACTTTAGGAACATTTACGGTTAGCTTATGTAGCTTCACTATGAATATTTATAAATATAACTAGAATATTCTGTGAGGAATTTTCTTTCAGGTTAGCATGTGTGAAACATTTTATAGCTAGCGTTAACACTGAAGATTAAAAATAGGATTTAAACCCTGAGAAATCCTGTGCAGATTAGAGCATATTAGCCAGTTGGTTAATGTTAGTAGTAATAATTGTACATATCTATGGTATGAGCTAATAATCTTTTCAGAAATCTTGAAATTATTGGTTATTTAAGTCACTTAGCTAGCGCTAGCAATGAAAATCACTTATCCTTTCATAAATCCTGTCAGATAATGTTAGCAAGCTTGTTAATGTTAGCATTAACGTTCATATACCTTTATAAATATGAGATAAACATCTCAATAATCTGTTAATCTGTCAGAGTATGGCGTTTAAATATTGAATACGATGACTTGGACAACAGCGACTTTACTTCCTGAGGATTCTCAGGGAAAACGTCTGCTCTTGTCTTACTACCACTGCTTCATTGAGAGTGTGCTGACATACTATATCACTGTATAATACACCAAATATATTTGTATAGCACTTTTAACAGACATTGTCTCAAAGCAGCCTTACAGAACATAAGAAACATAATACAAGAAATTATATGAATATTAATATAATACAAAAATTAATATTAGACATATTTAAATGTGTTTGTATTTATCCCC
Organism: Tachysurus fulvidraco; assembly: GCF_022655615.1. Lineage (NCBI taxonomy): Eukaryota > Metazoa > Chordata > Actinopteri > Siluriformes > Bagridae > Tachysurus > Tachysurus fulvidraco. The sequence continues at coordinate 16,943,755 of NC_062536.1, forward strand.
AGTGAACAAGGCTGAGGTGACTGAGGCGACTGTGGTGAGGAAAAACTCCCTTAGATGGAGAGGAAGAAACCTTGAGAGGAACCGGTCCCAAAAGGGAACCTTGTCCTCATTTTTGTGACACTGGAGGGTGTGATTATAAATCTATACAATTCTGTATTGTTGAGGAGGTTTTTGTCCTCAAAGACCACATGGAGTTGACATTTCCTCTTAGAATGTCTGAATACTTCATGAAACCTGAGTCCAACTGGAGCTGGTAAATCTCTGTGGATGCCCCAGCCTTAAAGGGTTGGCCTCATCTCAATGAAGGTCCAAAATCTTCATGACATGGAACACAAATGGAGTTGGTACAATCTCTGGATGCCTCGGGATGAGTAGAAAAATAGAATGGGAATTAGCGCAGCACCTACACCTCCTAAAAAAAAATCATTGGCTTCTCACGATACTACTGTAAAAACAATTCAGATCTCACTGCCACAGCAGGGCAATCAACATACTGAAAGCACCAACACACCCTGGACACCTTCTATTTGACCCTCTACCATCTAGTAAATGCTTCAGGTTCATCACATCACACACAAACAGACTCAGGAACTACCAGGTTTCTACCCCAGGGCCTTTAAAGAACTAAACACCAAAAAACACAATTACTGAATGTTCAGAACTTTTTGCACTACATTCACATTCACGGCTACACATTTCATAGACTCCTACATCAATATTTATTTATTCCCAACCACCAATCTGTACAGAAGACAGTGAATGTGCAATACCTTAATATTATTTAACCTTAACTTTGATTGTCGTAGTTAACTTGAAAGACACATGTTCACATGTGCAATATCTCAGCTGTTTACTACCTCAACTAAATAGTATTTCATCGGATCTCTTATGTTAATGGTAACCTTTTATATTCATGTGTATACTTTAAAAAGAAAATCTATCTATCTTTGAGATATCTGGACAGGTTAGAGAAAGATCTATAGCTTTTAGTATCAGAAATCCTGTCATTAGGTCATTTAAGTTAGGAGTATTTGCAGGGAAGAAATCATGTTACATCACATTCATTCATTCATTCATTTTCTACAGCTTATCCGAACTACTCGGGTCACAGGGAGCCTACCTCAGACGTCATCGGGCATCAAGGCAGGATACACCCTGGTCAGAATGCCAACCCATCACAGGGCACACACACACACTCACACACACACACACACACACACTCACACACACTCACACACACTCACACACACACTACGGACAATTTTCCAGAGATGCCAATCAACCTACCATGCATGTCTGTGGACCGGGGGGGGGACCGAAGTACCCAGAGGAAACCCCCGAGGCACGGGGAGAACATGCAAACTCCACACACACAAGGCAGAGGCGGGAATCGAACCCCCAATCCTGGAGGTGTGAGGCAGACGTGCTAACCACTAAGCCACCGTGCCCCTTGTTACGTCACATAATGTTGGATAATTAACCAGATTTAGCAGCAAAGATGCAAACATTTTCTTAATATGACTTTTAAATATCCATATTAATCTGCTTTATTTTAAATTATACCAGCTAGCTAGTTAATGCCTGCAGTGAAACAGTATAAACTTTGACAGGGAAATCATGTCAACTTTGCTAGTTTTAGTAGAAATTTAAGAAAAATTTATGAATATGACTTTAAAAATGACTTCAGAAATGTTATAAGGGTTACTTAGTGTTATCTAGCGTTGGCATATAGGTTTTTTTTATGCATATTTATAAAGAATGGTGGTAAAGTCTTGTTACTACCACCACAGCTACAAGTGAAAAGGCATTTGTCAGTGCACGCGGCTGAGGCTAGATATTGGCATCGGCGGCGCGCACCGGTCGCGCGCAGCAGTAGGCGCGCTCGTTCATGGCTCAGGATAAGAATATTCTAACAGGAAAAACAACAACAACAAAAAACAAAACAAAATGTCAACAGATGTTGAAAGTCTAAGGAGAAGGTCTACGGCGGATAGTTCAGGTGAGTGATAAAGGACAGCACGTGAAACCTGCTCTATAATAATTTGCTAATTCTAAGGACAGCGTTGTTTTTTTTTATGCCCCACGTGTAAAACGTCCAGAAAACGAGCCGCGTTTCACGTTTTCACGATTTTAAAATCCACAGCTTTAAAGGATCTCTTCGTAAAGTGGCTTAAAATGTATAAAGTCTGTCAAATTATATAGTTCAGATAAGAATCTGCACCAGGAAGCTGACTTTGGGATGGGAATTAATATTAATAACGAATCATTAACAATTAAAAAGCATAAACATACAGAGACCTTTTTGTGTTGGACGGTTTGAGGCGTGCAAAAGGTTGAGATTTTGACTTAAAAACGAATGCAGTGAAAGTGGGAATAAACAAAATGCAAGAAAACGCGCAAAGTAAAACTTATTTTTTAAATCAAATTTTGAAAAATTTCCTTTTGTTTGTTTGTGGGCGTGGTTAATGATTAATTCAATTCAAATTTATTTCTATGGCTTTTTTTTCTTTAACAATTGACATCAATTGTCACAAAGCAGCTTTACAGAACATAAACATAAAACAAAAGGTTATTGTTAAAGAATAATATAAAGATTAATCTAATACTAATACAAAAATTCTAGATTAATATTAGATATATTTAAATGTGTTTGTATTTATTCCCAATGAGCAAGTCTGATCTGACTCAGGTGACTCAGGTGGGGAGGAAAAAACCTTTAGATGGTAAAGGAAGAAACCTTGAGAGGAACCAGACACAAAAGTGAACCTCATCCTCATGAGGGTGTGATTATAAATGTACAGTCTGATAAATGTTGTATTGATGAGGAGATTGTTGTCCTCAAAGACCACATGGAGTCGGTGTCTCCTCTTTAGTGTAGCAGAGTCTAACTGGAGCTGGTAAATGTCTAGACACCTCAGGATCCTTACAGAGTCGGCCTCGTCCCAGTGGAGGTCCAAAATCCTCATCGCACAGAAGACAATCGGAACTGGTACAATTTCTGGATGGCTCGAGATGGGTAGAAAGAGAGAAGCAGTGGAGAGGAATTAACTTTACACTTTAATCATTAGTTGTTAAAACATACATACAACATCAGTAGTCTGAGTATATCTTTCTTTTCTTGGAAGCAGATGTTAAATCGCTGTTTGATTAATTAATAATAATTTAAAAATATATATATATTTTTTGTTTTTTCCCCCCAAACATCATACGCTTCTAAGGTTCAGAAGCTTTTATTTTACTCCAGCTTTGTTAGGAATAATGAAAGGAAACTTCGACCTGATGCACAATAAATCTGTTTAAATGTAAATAGCTAATGAACTTGGTACATACAACATTAGAAGACTAAATGCCAAAAAAAGTTAGTGGTTTAATGCTGTTGATATCACAGAAGGATTTTAAAAAGTCTCAAGCGTAAGGAATTACTGTCTGCTAGACCGAAATTTAATGGAGATCTTGGTGCAGGTGCTGGACACGAGGTTCCAGAAAGCACTGCAATTATCTGGTACAGTTTTTTATCTAAGTCTTCATCTCATGTGAAACTTCTAATCCCAGTGAAATATATATGATGCTCTTTTCTCTCTTTGCTGATGGACAGAACATCTGTGGGACCATGAGCACAAAGTTTATCGCCGTAGCTCTCAGTGTGATAGACTGTGCGTGGCCAGCTTTCATCCCGAGATAGTCGATACTCCTTCACCCTGTGGCTCGCAACATATCCACCACACGCCAAAATGCCACAGTAAGCTACCTTTGTACATACTGTAGCCCCTTTTACTACACCGTACTTGTTTGTATGTTGTAGTGTTAACGTTCTAAAATACTAGCTTTTATTTATTTGTAATGTTTTGGGGTGAAAAGCGATAACCATTTTATTTCTATGATGTATTGACAAGATAAAAATGTGGTGTACACTTCCAATTTTTTAAATACATTTTTTAAATACAGTTGTGCTCAAAAGTTTGCATACCTTGGGAAAATATGAAAGATGTGTACTTTCTATCTATCTATTTATTTATTTATTTATTACACTGAAAAGGCAAAACAAATTGACTATTTCTTATAGGACACAAGATAATATGTAAGGCATAACAGAATCCTCAAAAAAAAACAAAAAACATAGCAAATAAGGAAATAATCCCTGTTCAAAAGTTTTCATCCCTTTAGTTGTTAATATAGTGTTTTGTCCCCTTTAGCAGTCTTTTGTAATAATTGTGCATGAGGTCGTTAATTTTGGGCGAAATGCCTCCAGTTCCTGTAAATTTGTTGGTTGTCTTGCACAAACTGTACGTTTGTGATCTCCCCAAAGTGGCTCAATGATACTGAGGTCAGGAAACTGTGATGGCCTCCAGAACCTTCACCTTTATCTGCTGTAGCCATCTGAGGGTCAACCTTGCCTTGTGCTTTGGATTATTGTCATGTTGGAACATCCAAGATCGTCCCATGTGCAGCTTTCCTTCTGTAGAATGCAAATTGTCCTCCAGTATTTTCTAATAACATGCTGCATTCATCGTTCCATCAGTTTTTACTAACTTCTCGTGCCACTGGAGCTCATACAGCTCCAAAACATCAGGGATCCAGCAGCACGCTTTTCACCATAGACCTTGTTGTCTCCTCTCCAAACATAGTGTATATGGTTGTGATTATAAAGTTCAGGACTCATCTCTCCACATGACTCTGCTGCAGAAGCTATGAGGTTTGTGCAGGTCAGATGTGTTCAAGTCCCTCCTTATTGTGCTCCTAGTAACAACACCACTTTTTCCCAGAGCAGCCTGTATTTTCTCTCCATGTTGTTTGTGGGATTTTCTTTGTGTCCTGAAGTAGTGGGTGAAATCTTTCTTGGTCTATCTGACCGGGTCTTAGTATCAACAGAACCTCTTATTTTCCACCTCTTTATCAGAATCGGAACATTACTGACTGGCATTTTCAAGTGCTGAGATCTTTTTATAGCCTTTTCCTGCTTTATGAAGCTCCTCTACATTATTATGCAGGTCCATTCGGTCCAGATCTTTTGTACCTCACTGACTATTTATGCACAGACACTAATTACAATTACGACGAGCCAGAGGTGTGGAAACTTCAATTTAATAGCCATTTAAAACACACTGTGTGTATTTAAACATTTTAAGATGTGTAAACTTTTGATCAGGGTTATTTAGGTTATTTCAGCTATTGTAAAAAGACCATTTTATTTAAATTTATTAGATAACGTTATTATAATGTGGCAGCTGATTAGATTAGATGTGTAACCGTGTACAGATGGATGAGTGGTACAGTAGAAGTGTTTATAGTGTGGATTTGTCCCCAGACTTCACTTTAAGAACATGTCGAATGAGAGTTCTAAATGAAAACGCCGTCGATTTTCATTCCTCTTTGTTCGTTTTTACACGTCCCCCATATTTCTGTGAGATTTATACAGAAAAAAAATTATTTGGGCTTTTTAATTTTTTTAAGGTGTTTTTACTCCTCACACATCCCAGCTGTATTAAGTACTCACCAGTGACTTTAGATCCCATCCTCAGGACTCTCTGTACACTCTCGAGGTACCGAGGACGCCTGGCAGGAAGCGAGTCTGAGGACCACCATCCGCGCCGAGAACGAAGTGGAGGCACACAAACTAGTCAATAACTATATGGTAATTAAAAAAAAAAAGAATTGTATGTATGTGTGTATGTGTGTGTGTGTGTATATGTATGTATGTATGTGTATGTGTGTATATATATCTATCTATATATCTATGTATATATATATATATATATATATATATATATATATATCTATCTATATATCTATGTATATATATATATATATATATATATTCGGACATTATTTTATTTTCAAACATTATTTCCCAAAAAAAAATTTAAAAAAGTTTTTTTTAATATATGTTTTACATTAAAAATACTATTGACATTATGTATTAAATAATATCTATAGTATTTTGTAATATAAAATATATTTAAAAAAACATCTGTTCTTATGTTTTGGCCCTTGTTTGTCCTGAGCACGTAAACCGCTCACTGTTCTTTAGAAATAAACTCTCTTCCCGCTCCTGCATGTCCTTTGCTTCTTTTTTATGTCTATATAATGCTGCGATCCATGTTTTCCTACCAAAGATGACCGAGGGACGCGTCCGCTATGTAGAAGAAATTTACAGGAAGACAGAATAAGATTCACAGACCTGTGTTTCAAAAGTTTGCACCCCCCTAGGTCTTATTGTATTGTTGTGAGTGTGTAAATGAATGTGTGTGTGTGGGGGGGGGCTGCCACCACCACCGCCAACATGTGTGAGGCTGTGGGACTTCTCTAATCCCCATGACTGTATTTTTGAATGCAAGCGCTGTTCTCTCGTAACACTGTGCACTTGTGTGACAGTTTGGTTTCAGGAAGTGGAAGAGTCACGTTACAGAGCGTCCGATCGAGGACAGATCTGACCAGGTGAAGGAGTTGTACTCGGAACAGATCTTCATCAAACACAATACAGGTCAATAAGGATTGTTTCTCAGCAGCATTGCCTCATGCACGTAACCTGAAATACTGCGATTATTTAATGGAAATGTTTCTTCTTCGTTTTCAGGCTCACTGATCAGCGTTGGCAACGTCGCCTACGTGCTTCTCTTCGGCTGGTGGGTCTCTTTAGCTTATTTTCTTGTAAGCTTGCTGATGTTTTGCACCATCGTTGCGATTCCACACGGTACGTAGCGACGGTTCTGGCTTGATTTTGGTGATTTGATCCAGTTCATATATCTCACGTGATGCTGTGTGTGTGTGTGTGTGTGTGTGTGTGTGTGTGTATTTATGTGTATATACAGTAAATAATAGTAATATAATAAATAATATATTTGTCTCCTTGATTGCAGGGAAACTGTGTTTCAGGTTGTCAGGATATTTATTGTGGCCTTTTGGGAAACTGTTACAAAAGGTAACTTCACAAAAATGCTCAAAAAAGATTGTTCCTCTGAGATGTTCCTGTGTTTTCAGTACAGACAGCGTTATTTTTCATCCCTGTTCCTTCTCAGACCTGCAGCCTGGTACGGAAATGCTCTGTCAAATTCCCGCACTGCGAAGCCATTCCAGAGGAAGCGGGTGACGTGAAGGAGTCCACACCTCTAATGAGTTCCCCACCTGTCACTATAAACGTCCCTCCTCTTCCTCCTCCTCCTCCTCCACCTCCTCCTCAGAAGCGCTCTTACTGGGTGAGAATAAGAGTAGTCTGAATGTTTGGCTATCAACACAAAAGAGATTTATTTATTTATTTATTTATTCATTCATTTTTAAATAGAATCCTCTTTGTCACCGAATCTGATCTGAAGAGCAAAATATAGTGTAAATATCGCACATGAGAGGCTCAAAGAGCTGCTTAGAGAACAGGAAAAAGAGTGGATTACGGTGTTGGAGAATATTTGTCACATTTAAAAGACTTAAAACATTAAATGTAAATGGGGGCACAAACTTTTGCACTTAACAGTCAAGACTAATGCTCTATTTTTCATATATATATATTTTTTCTCTTTTATAAACTGTTTCCTAATTTATATGTAAAGCACTTTGAATGACCTCTGTGTATGAAATGTGCTATACAAATAAACTTGCCTTGCCTTAACATCCTCTCGTTCGTGTGTTGTAGTGTTGCGTGAGTACGTACGTTTGGCTCCTGCTGGGTTACGTTCCTCTTGCTGTAATCCACTCCCTGGCCTGCTTCCTCGCCTGGATGATGGTCTTCACCATCCCTGTTGCCAAAATGAACGGCAGGGTCCTCAGCATCGTCCTCTTCCTGCCTCCTGACGAGATTCAGGTTCAATCGGTGAAGGACGTGAGTACGGTTAACGTCTAAATTGCACAGTGTGAAGTCAGGGTCCTGTGTTTATAATCACAAGCCCTGCATGATTTATTAACCGTAATGGATGATGATGAGTTCGGGACTCGAAATCTTCTGAAATCAGTGCGAATGAGAAGGAAAAAAAAAAAAAAGGTTTAATTCTTTTCTCCTGTAGAACGAGAGCTATTAGAAGACAGTGAGAAATGGCAAGGTTTATTCAGAGCAAACGTATAATTATAATGCACATGAAGAACAGAGGCTCTTGTTTGATATGATAACGTTTCTGCGTTTTAGCCCCAAAATTGTGAATCCAGGGTCCTCCTGTGCTACTACCGTGCCTTTAACTGGTACTACTACAAGTACACGGTGGACGGGATCAACGTCTTCGCTGTCAGTATCCTTTTACTACTTCAACTTTACGTTGCTTCACAAACTGCACCTTCTATATGTTCTTAAAGGTGCAAGAGTCATTTTTCTCCCTTGAGTATTCTGGAAGAGATTTAGACAAAAAAACCAAAACATTGAATTGAGCCTCAGAACAAGTTTACTAAGTCAAAGCGGAAAAAACCTTTGGGGGAAAAACTGACTTCCGGTTGTGGGATGTGCGGGTCTGTGAGAAAGTGCCATCAGTAATCTTATAGACCATCTATGCTAATCTCTATTAATTATTCTATTAATTATAATTTATTATTTCTTCTATATGCTGTTATATTACCGTTCTGTTTGCTTGTGTTTAATGAAGTTTTTCCTTGTAACCTTTTACCATTTTATTTATTCAGTTGAATTTATTTGTAGAGCAATTTTAACAATGGACAGTAGCATATAGTCACAGTAACATAGACATAAACACATTTTTATATATTTATCTTAAAGCACTTTAAACTGCTGTTTATGACCGATGCTATAAAACTCTTATAGCAAATTCTTCTTCTTATTATTATTCTTACTGTAGACCCTGACAGCAGAGCTTCTCGAACACAAACTGGAATCGTTCAAATGTCAAACCCACCTAACAATTAGAGACCTAATGCACTTTTGAAGCAACAAAACCTTAAGAACCCGGTCTAGACTTAAGAACCGCTTGTGTCAGGGGCTGTGGGCGGGGCTGGGGGCGGGGTTACTGTTAGCGCATTTGATAATGTACCTTAAGTATACTAATGTTTAATACACTTTTACTTTACCGCGATATGATCAGTTATCAGCACACATGATAGTAGGTAGCTACATGCTAAGGCTAACTTTTTTCTGTGTTAATGACAAAATAACGTTATGTACTTTATCGATTACAACCTCCGTTTATACAGATTACACGGAGCTGCACGTACACGTTGGATTTGCCGCGTTTGGGTGTTAATGTAGGTTCACAAAGCCATGAGCATTAACAGTAAAGCAACATCCGCCATTGTTGTGTTTGTGTTTGTGTTTTTCGCTGCTGCGCTAACGTTGCTGTGTAACGTGACACGTATACAGTGACGTCACACTCGGCTCTGTGACGCTCTCTAACCGATGGAAAGACAAACCGGTTCTTAGAAGGTTCGCCAGTGGAACCAACTTTGAACCAGCACCAGCACTAGCTCTGAACCAGCACCTGGTTCTTTTTGGTGGAAAAGGGGTATTAGTGAACCTCTGGTGATGTTCCTGACCTAAGAACTTCTAACCATTCCCATAGCTACCATTGAGGACCTTAAAGCCATTTATTTTTTATTTTTTTTCCATGGCAACAAATTACTTATGGGTCTCAAGCATTCAGAAGTTAAAATTGTGTTTTATTTACATCTGTAACCTACGCAATAAGGTTTTATCCTGGGACCACAGTTAAGCCCTAGACCTTAAGTCTGCTTTTGTTTACAGCTGCTCTGAAGTTCACAAGAAGAAGCAGAAAGATGGCTGTTTATTCCAGATACAAGGTTTTGCCATGTAGATCTGTGTTAGCTGCTGAAATAAACCCTTTATGTACGGTAACTGTAGTGTTTTATGTCCTGAAACTTATTAAGGGTTACAGCTCTTAACGTCATTTTTTTGCTCAGACCTGCTGTCGCTCGTCATCATCGCTCTGGTGACTGGTTACGTGGACCGCGATAATACTTTTATCAGTTCTGAGGTGAAGTTTGCCATAGCTGTGACCTCCATCATCCCCCTGTCTTACTACATCGGCATGGGTATAGCCAGGTAAAGTCCAATGGTTTACACCCCTGTGCAATAGTTTACATACAGTTTGTCCTGTTTGGGTATGGAAGCTTTTGTGCTCGTGAGTGTTTAACGAAACTAAATGACTTTGTTCAGAATTTACACACAGCTGGATTTAACATTCTGTAACCTGTGATTTTTCTCACTCAGTATCTCGGCTCAGAGTAACTTTGCAGTCGGAGCTGTAGTAAACGCTACGTTCGGTTCTATCACAGAGATGACCTTCTACATCACGGCTCTGCTGCAGGGTCATCGCATCGGGAGCAAATGTTATGGGGAGATCGTTAAAGCCGCACTCACAGGGACGCTGCTCGGATGCATCCTCTTTATTCCGGTGTGTGTGTGTGTGTGTGTGTGTAAGGGTGAGTGGATGTGTGGTTGGTTATGTGTGGTTGGTTGTGTGTGGGTGGATGTGGATTGGTTGTGTGTGTGTAAGGTGGGTGAATGAGTGGTTCGTTGTGGGTTGTATGTGAGTGTATGTGTTGTTGGTTGTGTGTGTAAGTTGGGTGGATGTGTGGTTGGTTGTGTGTAAGGTGGGTGGATGTGTGGTTGGTTGTGTGTAAGGTGGGTGGATGTGTGGTTGGTTGTGTGTAAGGTGGGTGGATGTGTGGTTGGTTGTGTGTAAGGTGGGTGGATGTGTGGTTGGTTGTGTGTAAGGTGGGTGGATGTGTGGTTGGTTGTGTGTAAGGTGGGTGGATGTGTGGTTGGTTGTGTGTAAGGTGGGTGGATGTGTGGTTGGTTGTGTGTAAGGTGGGTGGTTGGGTGGGTGTGTAAGGTGTGTGGATGTGTGGTTCGTTGTGGTTGGTTGTTGGTGATGTGTGGTTGGTTGTGGGTTGTGTGTGTAAGGGTGGGTGGGTGTGTGGTTGGTTGTGTGTGGATGTGTGGTTGGTTGTGAGTGTGTGGTTGGTTGTGGGTGTGGATGGTTGTGTGTGTAAGGTGGGTGGATGTGTTTTTGGTTGTGTGTGTAAGGGTGTGTGGTTGGTTGTGGGTTGTGTGTGTAAGGGTGTGTGGTTGGTTGTGGGTTGTGTGTGTAAGGGTGTGTGGTTGGTTGTGGGTTGTGTGTGTAAGGGTGTGTGGTTGGTTGTGGGTTGTGTGTGTAAGGGTGTGTGGTTGGTTGTGGGTTGTGTGTGTAAGGGTGTGTGGTTGGTTGTGGGTTGTGTGTGTAAGGGTGTGTGGTTGGTTGTGGGTTGAGTGTGTAAGGGTGTGTGGTTGGTTGTGGGTTGTGTGTGTGGTTGGTTGTGGGTTGTGTGTGTAAGGGTGTGTGGTTGGTTGTGGGTTGTGTGTGTAAGGGTGTGTGGTTGGTTGTGGGTTGTGTGTGTGGTTGGTTGTGGGTTGTGTGTGTAAGGGTGTGTGGTTGGTTGTGGGTTGTGTGTGTAAGGGTCTGTGGTGGGTTGTGTGTGTAAGGTGGGTGGATGTGTTTTGTTGTCAGCTACACACACATTAAGGAGTTACCCCCAGTGTTCCCCCGTGATCGTGTACTAAACTGTTTCAGGGCTTGTGTATGATCATCGGGGGCTGTAAGCATCGTGAGCAGAGGTTTAACAGCCGATCAGCCGGGGTCAGCTCGGCCCTGCTCTTCATCTCAGTCGGCGGTGAGTAGAGGAGGAGGAGGAGGAGGAGGAGGAGGAGGAAGCAGTAATCAATTTATAGCTTTCAAAGTATTATTAAAACTGTCAGCTTTTCTACAGTAAATTCTCATCTCGTCTCCATGTTTCTGCACTTAATCTGTAACGTAAACCTGGAATCTCCATTTAAATTGATCCAAATAGTTCTGAGGAGGAAGTGAATATCCGAGAGATCATGTAGTTACAGCAAAGTCGATCAATGTTGTTATGGTAACAAGATCAGATTTGCCAATCGGCCTATTTATGTGTGTTGAGTGAGTTCTGTGTGTGTTGGGGTATGTTGGGTGTAATCTACCTTTGCTGTGTGTGCGCTGGGCCTGTGTTTGGTATTTTGAGGTACTCTGTTTGCTCTGTGTTGGATATGTTGTGTGTGTGTGTGTGTGTGTGTGTGTGTGTGTGTGTGTGCTTTTAAGGTACTCTGTTTGCTGTGTGTTGGATATGTCGTGTGTGTGTGTGCTTTTAAGGTACTCTGTTTGCTGTGTGTGTGCGCTTTTGAGGTACTCTGTTTGCTCTGTGTTGGATATTTGGTGTGTTGGATGTGTGTGTGCGCGTGCTCTGTGTGTGTGCTTTTGAGGTACTCTGTTTGCTCTGTGTTGGATGTATGTGTGTGTGTGTGTGTGTGTGTGAGCGCTCTGTGTGTGCTTTTGAGGTACTCTGTTTGCTCTGTGTTGGATGTATGTGTGTGTGTGTGCACACGCTCTGTGTGTGCTTTTGAGGTACTCTGTTTGCTCTGTGTTGGATGTATGCGTGTGTGTGTGTGCACACGCTCTGTGTGTGCTTTTGAGGTACTCTGTTTGCTCTGTGTTGGATATGTGGTGTGTGTGTGTGTGCGCTTTTGAGGTACTCTGTTTGCTCTGTGTTGGATATGTGGTGTGTGTGTGTGTGTGTGTGTGTGTGCGCTTTTGAGGTACTCTGTTTGCTCTGTGTTGGATATGTGGTGTGTGTGTGTGTGTGTGTGTGTGTGTGTGTGTGTGTGTGTGTGTGCGCTTTTGAGGTACTCTTTTTGCTCTGTGTTGGATGTATGCGTGTGTGCGCGCTCTGTGTGCGCTTTTGAGGTACTCTGTTTGCTCTGTGTGTGTGTGTGTGCTTTTGAGGTACTCCATTTGCGCTGTGTGTGTGTGCTTTTGAGGTATGATCTGTTTCCCGTGTGTGTGTGTGTGTGTGAGCACAGCATGTTACCTTCTCTGTTGTGTTGTACACAGATTTAATTTTATCACGCCACAGTTGTATTCTCCATTCTGATTGGTCGAAAGGTCTTCACCACCTAATTTTTTATTTGTTCTTACATGTTTAGTTTCCATAGAAACCGCTCATTCACAGCGACTCTTGCCACCTATTGTAAGAATGATAATAAACATTATTAAATTGAGTTAATCTTTAGTAAGTAAATGTAGCTAATATCAGTACATGGTCGCTGCAGGTGTGTTTGCTCCTACACTGTTCTCTAAAGCCTACGGGAACCTGGTGTGTGACAGCTGCAGTAATCTGTCTGGTAACATCACCGGACCCTTCATCTGCACAGACTGCCACTACGATCTGGTGCGTGTTCACGTGCGTCACACCATAACGACACCATGTTACTGCTCACCATGTCTGCGGAAAACTAACTCCGTTTACTTTTACAGAGCGAGAACAACCGCTCCTTGTTCCTGAGTCATATCGAGTGAGTGTGAAGGCACGTATTCAGCGATCTGTGTAAATATCAGGCATAAGAATTAACCGAATGCTGCGGTGACATTGCAGGCCGCTGGTGTACACCGTGTCTGTGCTTCTCCCTGCTGCGTATCTCATCGGATTGATCTTCACACTGAAGACGCACACGCACATCTACGACATCCACGTCAGCGACACGCACTGCCACGGTGCGTCCACCAGAGGGTGCTGTTGTTTATTCTCTCTCGCACCATACAGTGGACTATTTAAAGCTGCGTTTAGACTTTGGGAGTTCTTGATGCTCTTTTATGGCTCATCAGAGAGAAGATTTGATTAATTAAACAAGTGTGATGATAAATAAATGTAATAAAATAAATAAATGCTAAAATTGGAGACTTTGGAAACTAATTATTACAAGTAAATTTGTATTTAGATAATGTGGTTTTCTTTATTACTGTGTGTGTGTGTGTGTGTGCGCGTGTGTGTGTGTGTGCGCGTATGTTAGTGTTAGTCACGAGTGACCCTAATCCAGTGGTGCACTGGTCCAGATGGAGAGCTTTGGTGGTCCTGATCGTGGCCACGTTCCTGACCGCAGCCTGTGCAGATCTCACCACTGAGCACATCAAACCCATCATCTGTCACTCCAGCGTGTCTCAGGTCTGTCTCTCCACACTGTCTCACACTTCCGTGAGAATCTGTCTATCCCCACACCCACCCTTCCGTCCCACAGACACGTCTGATTGTCTGTCGTCACGTTGCAGTACTTTATCGGTGTTACTGTGCTGGCGATGGTTCCAGAACTTCCTGAAATAGTCAACGGGATCCAGTTTGCGCTTCAGAATAACATTAGTTTGAGGTCAGAACTATTTCTCCATCATTTCAACCTCCTTTATTTATTTATTTATTTTATTTTTTAGTTATTAACTTTTTTTTTTCAGCCTGGAAGTTGGAAATTGTATCGCTGTGCAAGTCTGCATGCTTCAGATTCCACTGTTGATCTTATTCAATGCTGTTTATGTAAGTAACAGAAGAAAAGCTTAACTTGGTGCTATGTCTCATTTGTCTCATCGTAAAAGAAAAAACCCGACAACAAACGCCTTTTCTTTTATTCTCCAGGACGTCGGATTTGTTCTCATATTCAGCGACTTGCACCTTTGGGCGAGCATCTTCAGCGTCATCCTGGTCAATTACATCTTCATGGATGGGAAATGTGACTACTTCCAGGGTAAGTTGATAAACATCATCCCAAAGCAGCTTTACAGAAATCCAGATCAGGATTAAGATTATTAACAGAGGTGAACTAAAGACAGTGTGGAAGAGTAAAGACAAAATGTACCGAACTTCCTTTCAACAAGTCTCTGGACTGCGGACATCCCCAAATGAGGATGAGGTTCACTTCTGAGTCTGGTTCCTCTTAAGGTTTCTTCTTCATATCATCTCAGGCTTGATCATTAGGCATATTTATTAGAGATAAAATAGAAACTTCATTTAAAATTGTACATATTTATTCTGTTTCTTAGCTTCTGTTAAACTGCTTCGAGACCAGGTCCGTTATTTAAAGCTCTATAGAAACAAATAGAATGAAATCAATGCTAAACTCTGACTCGACTCTAAATGTTAATTACGAGTGTGCCGTTAACGTTCGATGGGAATTTTATTTAAGCTACACACAGTTCTCATTTTATACGGATCCTTATTAATCATTTGCGGCATCATAGACGAATAGATGAAGTCATTTGGTATCCGGATTTAGTTTAGTTTATTTATTTAACTAAATAATGTACGTGTGAGTCTATAGATCATCTTTCTTTCGTTTCTAATAAATTAAACCCTGTATGGATTTAATTAGATATTTTGTTTGGAGTAA
This sequence comes from Tachysurus fulvidraco, assembly GCF_022655615.1. NCBI lineage: Eukaryota > Metazoa > Chordata > Actinopteri > Siluriformes > Bagridae > Tachysurus > Tachysurus fulvidraco. The sequence continues at coordinate 16,958,903 of NC_062536.1, forward strand.
TTTAAAGATCTAAACAATTTTACATATGTATTGCATGGGCAAAAGTATGTGCACCCCTGACCATCACATCCACATGTGGTTCCTTCACTGGAGCTGAGAGACACCTACACTGTTCCAGCATGACCAGGAAGCTCACAGTGTTCACATAGGCATCAAGACATGAGCTAGAGGTTGACGTTGGAGTGGAAAACAACTGGAGTGTCTGGCTCGAGCCCTGAATCTGCCTCAAACCCACTGGGATGAACTGGAAGTTTATCCTCCTTAACATCCCAACATCAGTGTCTGATCACATTAACGCTCTTGTATGTTGTGAATGAACATCAGTCCACAAAGCCACACTCCAACATCTAGTGCCAAAACAGTGGAGGTTTATTAGAACAACAAAAACAAGAGAGGTGCTCGGGAGCCTACGACTTTTAGCCACATAGCGTATAACTGAAATAATATTATGTAGTCACTTCAATGCTTTTTCACCTGCAGGAACGGCTCTGGTGGTCGTCTACCTCATCCTGCTGGCGTTGTACTTCTTCGCTCCATCTCCCCGCGGCTGCTGACGATCCAGAACGTTCTCACCGTATCACAATTTTGTGTGTTTGTTTGTAATGGCACTACTTTGTCTTGCTTCACTGTAATCCTGTAAAATCCTTGATTGAACCTCTGTGTGTGAGCATTGCTTATTAACGTTTGTATTCTTTTCCCGGAATATTAACAATACACACATTTTAGCAATCTGTTCAACCGTTAATGGATTACATCCTGTGTGTCAATAAATCTGTCAAAAGAATAAAATATTTAATAAAATGTTAAGAATCCTTAACACGCGCAGTAATTCTCTTCATTCTTGTGTATACGCTAATCACCGGCCGGGGCGGAAGCCCTTGACCCAAAGGTTCCTTCGGACTTCCACAAAGAGCCGAAACAGCACGATTATATTTAATCAGTAAATTTATTGACGTCCTATGAGCAACACAAATACAGGTATTCGATATCTGCCTTAAAACCACATCAGCAGGGAGCAGAATCCAGTGTGGCCTTTCACACTCCTTCAAACTTTATCAGACATGCAAAAAAAAAAAGAAAAAAAAAAAGTGTGTGTGGGGACTGTTTCAGGTCGGTAGGTGCGACCCTGCTAGACTTCTAGCTCTAATTTAAAACAGCGGGTAAAAAAATAGAGTTTAAATGAAACACTCAGGTTTTACTCAGCTTAATGTCAAAATATGACATTTTGTTTATTTAAATATTATGAAAGAGAAATGAGGCTTGCGGTTACTTAAGAGATCGCGGACGTGTCGACGATATTGTTTCCAGCGTGTTGGATATTTTGTAATAAGACTCAACTCGTGCGTAAACCAAACTGATTATCAATCACTACCGAGTAATAAAGAAAGTTAAAGGAAGTCATGGAACATTGAACTTTATTTCTTTCTGGTTATTGTGGTTGCTGCGTTTGTGCTGCCGCTGGTTTTACGACTATGACACAATAGCGTTAGTTGGAATGCGCGTGTCTTAGTGCTCGTGGAAATGAACTAGTATCGTAGGAGAAGGCTCTGTATTTCCTCCTCTTGATATTTTACACAGAGCAGCTTTGCTTAGGTAATTAAATGCGAACTACATCATTTAGTGTCATCCAGTCATTAGTGCAGCGCCGTGTGGTTGTCGGATCAGAGCGTTTTTTTTTTCTTTCCCTTTAACGATTGTCTAAAGATTTTGACGTGTAAGTGTATAGCGAATCGATGCGTCCTACGTCAGTATGTTTTAAAAAAGGAAATAGAGGTTTTAGTGTCAGGGATATAGTTCAGGCTAACTCTAGTTTCAGCGTTAAATACTTTCAAATACGTAAGGTGCTTACGTCAAGGCACTGTCAGATATTGACACTGTCGAGTGAAACGTAGCACATTTTACTTAGTTCCCTGAAAAGGCACTGAAGCAGATGAACTCGTGTCTGATCTAATGTCATCGTTTAAAAGGTCTGTTTAAGGGGAGAGCAGATTTGGCAGAGAACAAAAAGTGTTTTATTATAATAAAAGCATTAAAAGTAAATTAAAGAGCACCTTATTCACAGTGAATAAAGATTCGGATGAGACGAAAGAACGGAAAATACACCCGCTCCCAAAGGAGGATATGACAGTTGTTTTTTTGCAGAAATAAATAAATAAGAAAGAAAGAAAGAACGATGGACTGATGGAAAGCAGTGTGTGTGTGTGAGATTGCTGAACAATATTCACGTAACATTAGCGAGCCTAATGAGCATAGTAATTATCTGTTACACAAACCAGCTTGACGTTGCACGTTGAGATCATCTGCTGTCCGTCGCTGTAGTCCGAGCAGAATTAAAACCACGTTAATTCGAAGGCAATCCGAGTTTATCCTGTCCGGATGGAGGGAAGGCCAAAAGAAACGGAGGGCCTGAAAGACGGCCCGCTTCCTACTCGATGTCTTAAATAATTAAAAGTACAACGGAAATGAGACGAAAGGCCGACCCGCAGTTCTTTTTTTTTTTTTGGTTTTAAGGCAGGCTACATTATAAGGATATATTCCGGAAGGTGAAGGAAAGGAAATGATAAAAATCATTCATGTATATTCCTTATCTTCGGACACTGGCTCAAGTGTGTCGTCCGTCCTCCGTTCTACGGTAGATCGCATGCTATGTGCTTGGTGACGATCCTCATTTTAAGCGTTCGATGAGTTCCTGTGTGAGACCCAGGTTAAGCAGCTGCATGGTCGAGAGCTGAGCTAGTTGAGGAAATGATTTCAGCAGTTTTTCCCAGCACAGCTCCAGCAGGCTTGGGACCTCCAGCCAGATCTTAAAGAGAGAGCCAGTCCTCTTGTTCTCGTGGATGCTCACTACGCCTCCGTGGATGTACATGCAGCCAGCCTAAAGGACCGACACCAGAGTTAGACAGTACTATGTGAAGTTGTGATTACAGATCACGACTCGCTGATACACAACATGTTCCCAGCAATGCAGCAGAATACCATGGAGCTATAAGAATGTGTTTTGTGGCGTCGTGCATGATCGCTTGTTTAACACACGCAATGTAATCATTCGTCTGCAGCTTGGATACTAACATTTTACATCTGATCTAAATTCCCACCTAATTCTTACCCTGATCCGAATTACTTCCTTTTTTCATTTTTTTTGCCTCTATCTATCTATCTATCTATCTATCTATCTATCTATCTATCTATCTATCTATCTATCTATCTATCTATCTATCTAATCACATGGTGATAAATTCTTCTGTCTGTCTGTCTCTGTCTGTCTGTTTATCTGTCATGTGGCGATAAATTCGTCTGTCTTTCTGTCTATCATGTGGTGATAAATTCATCTGTCTGACTGTCTGTCTGTCTAGCACGTGGTGATAAATTCGTCTGTCTGTCTATCATGTGGTGATAAATTCGTCTGTCTGTCTATCACCACATGATAGATTCGTCTGTCTGTCTATCTATCATGTGGTGATAAATTCGTCTGTCTATCATGTGGTGATAAATTCGTGTCTGTCTGTCTATCATGTGGTGATAAATTCGTCTGTCTGACTGTCTGTCTATCATGCGGTGATAAATTCGTCTGTCTGACTGTCTGTCTATCATGTGGTGATAAATTCGTCTGTCTGTCTGTCTGTCTGTCTGTCATGTGGTGATAAATTCGTCTGTCTGTCTGTCTATCATGTGTTGATAAATTCGTCTGTGTCTGTCTGTCTGTCTGTCTATCATGTGGTGATAAATTCGTCTGTGTCTGTCTGTCTGTCTGTCTATCATGTGGTGATAAATTCGTCTGTCTGTCTGTCTATCATGCGGTGATAAATTCGTCTGTCTGACTGTCTGTCTATCATGTGGTGATAAATTCATCTGTCTATCATGTGGTGATAAATTCGTCTGTCTGTCTGTCTGTCTGTCTGTCATGTGGTGATAAATTCGTCTGTCTGAAAGAAAAAAAAAACCTGTGCTAAATGCTAACAAGAGCAAGACACTGCTTACAAGTCCAGAATATCAATCATTTTCACTTTACAGTAAGAAATTTGAAGGAAGGGGATAAATATAAGTAAAAAGCACTGGTTTGTGAACTGTGTGTGTGTGTGTGTGTGTGTGTGTGTGTGTGTGTGTGTTGCACTGACCGGTGTGACAGCAGCACAGTGAAAATACGCCGGCTCAGGCATCACCGCAGGTAGTTTATTCCACTGGAAGTTCTGCAGGCTGATCTTCCACAAATCGTCCAGGATCAACTCGCCGTTATAGCCTCCACATATAAATACGTCTTGGGGGGAAAAAAGTGCAATCAATTAATAAAGACGCACGTTTTGATCAGACACCAAATCTGTGTACGATTTTATCGCGGTAGGTCTCAAGTCGATGTATTAGGCGGTCATCGGTAGGTGTTCCTACTACTGGTTGCCGTAGTATTAACAATGATTATCATTTGGTGGTGCAGCTAGCGTTCTAAACCAGATTGCTTGGTCACTAAAAGAACATTCTGCAGGAAGGTCTGGTGTTTGTGTATAAAGTTCAGCAGAGTGTATCTGCATCATATCATACGAGATGAAAGAGAAGCAGTGTGTGCTATTGGTCACGGATCATGTGACCTCTCCTTTCTTTACTCCCATCGGGAGTCTTTGCACTGACACATATAGTCGCCAAAGCTCGCCGTCACAACGTCTGAGTGCAAACTAGCGATCTCTGGTCGCACTGATGCCGCAAGTCTCAGTATGCATGAAGGCAGCATGAAGCACGATCCGCGTGAATGTGCCGCGACTCACCATTTTTTATCTGGACACAACTATGACATCTCCTGGGAGCTGGATAACCTGCCGGTAAGGGATAAAAAAAAAAATGTGTCAGAAAACGTGCCACAAAATGACGGCAAACCCAAGAGAAATGAAATCGTACCTATTCGTCCGTGAGGTTTTGTTGTGATCTCCTCCCACGAGTTGGTTTCAAGATTGTACGCATGAATCTGAAAGGCAAGAAGAACAAATATCAAAGCCATGATGTTTGGTTGAACGCGTGAAGACGCCGAGACGACAGATAAGCTGCTTTGCTGTACCTTGTCTAAAGGGTAGGATGTCCAAGAGGTTCCTCCTCCTAGGATGTAGATCCTTTGTCCGTCGTGTGCTATCTCGTGTCTGTATCTGTTGGGAAACAAAGCTAGGGGTCAGATGTGGATAGCGTTTGGATTTGCTATATTTGGTTCGATGGTTATTGTGAATTCTGGAGGTCGGAGGTTACTCACCGCTCCTCCGGCAGGTCATCTGGAGGGTTGTTTGGTTTGAGGTGAATCCACTCACGTGTGGTGAGGTCCAGTCTGTGCAGATCTGTGCTGTAAATGTAGCCTGTCGTCCCTCCAAACACGTAAAGGAAGCCGTTTATGATGGCCATCGCCTGCACCGGAACAAAATGAAAAGATTTACTCGTCTTGCAATAAAAAAGCGGAAAACAATTTGCCGGATTTTCGGTTTCGTATCAGACGCATTTACACGCATGCAGTGAGATGAGACGGTTTAACTTGCGACTGCAACGTATCAAGCGACGGCAAAGTAATCAAACCTTTGAGAAACTGTGTGAAACTTGAAAAAAAGGAACGATTGCAAAAATAAATCTGCATAAAATTCTCTCACACACTGGATAAATGAGCTTCCACTGATGTGCTGTATGTGAACCTACAATTCAGCATTAGATCATATCTCTCTGCACAATTCGACTCCGGCACGATGAAACATCATCTAAGGCTATGAATTGTTCTTGATTGACTTTAGACAGAACCTTTGAGGGTTTCCCAAAACAGGACAACCTAAAAAGCTGTTTGTAACTCTTAAGCAGATTAAAAGTAGGAAAATAATCCCCCAAGTTACAGCTTCTGGACCTTGATTTAGTACTGAACCGAGCATGATAATAAAATGTGCTGGATCAAGTGCTATTTTAAAAAGTTTAATGCTAAATTAAAATAACTTCTCTGTAAACGTATACTATTAATGCAGCTAGGAATATTAATGCTCACAGTAAAGTATCAGACACACAGACACTCTCAGACACACACGCAGTTTTTTACCTGCCCATATATTCGGTTGGGTTTCTTTCCTCTACAGTTAAGCAGCGACCACCTCTTGTATTTGACGTTGCAAACGTGAACGTCGTTCCCGTTGTTTTCTCCGAACGGGATTCCAGTGCCGCCAAACACAAGCAGGTTGTTCCCGTGCAAAACAGCTGGAAAAACATAACTCGTTAATCTCGTCTGTATGTGAGGTATATGACGTTAGACGAAGCTGTAGAATTACCTGACATGGAGGCCAACTCTGTAGGCATGTAGCCCTCTGTGCGGATTTGCTGCCACGTCCCTGTTGCGAAGTGATACCTCCAGAGCTCCCTGAAAAGAGGGTAATCCTCATTCTCTGAGCCACCTGACTCGTCAAAGTCGGGGTTGTAGCCACCAAACACGTATAGATTGGTGTTATCGGCGACGCATCGGTGTCCGCTCCGCGCTGGAGGGGCCCTGTGACCTGCAGAGAGACAGAGTTATAAAGTTTAGAGAACGGGAAACGGGTCTTGAATCTTAACGACCTTATTAGGTGATTACTTTCAGAGCTTCGGGAGCTGTTTGAAGGAAATAGGTTTTAGATCGCAGGTTTGCTGTCGGAACGGATATGCGAGGCTACAGCCGCTCTCTTATTAACAGGGATAAGCACTCGGCGAAATAGAAGCGTTCTTCAACAGTTTTGTCAAGGGGCTGAGTGGACAAAAAACAAAGACGTTAGCTCGGGAAGGTTTGTTGTGAAGACGCTGTGGAATGAAGAGAAGTTGTGATCTCGTTAGTTGCTGTAGTGAAAACGTGATATGGACTTATGACATAGATGGACAAGGATGAGAAGTGGAACACGGATCAAAAATGAAGCTTGCTTCTATGAGCAAGTAACCACACCCTTGCAAATCATATATAATATACATATATATATTATATGATTATATCTCTCAGTTATAAAAACAGGTGTGAGTACTTACACACTTAAATGCATACACACACATTCAGGGGAGGAGGGTTAAAAAAAAAAACAACAAAGAAAGAAAAGAAAACCCTGCTCCGGTCTGGCACTGCAACGGTAAAAGCCAAGCTGACAGAGCTCAAAAGAAAGATGGTCGGAGTGGGAGAAGCTCGCAGAGGTAGGTAGTAAATTCAACACCCTCCCAGGAGTCTGGATTTCAGGATAAGTGGGGTTCAATTCAAGGGCTGGTGCTTTACCCACCTTCTCTTAAAAACCTGTTAGGGATCCGCAGGCTGGAGCGAGGCTGAGTGAGGATTCGGCGAGCCTGAAGCCAGCGGGCTTTCTTCTTAGAGCCTGTCACCACAATCATCGCAAATCAGACAGACAAACAACAACGCAGGACAATGAAAGAAAACAAACAGAAAACACACACACACACACACACACATACACACATACACGCACACCACAACATGGGTCGTATATCTGAGAAGGAACGGATCCGACTGGAACAAAAGACAGCTGATGAAAGGTTCAATACAGAATAAGAGCTCAATAAGGCACAGCGTGTAGCAGACAACAATCGCATAGTCGTCTGTCTTCGCTTGACAGCAAAGGACGGTATATAACATCTGGTCCCAAGATACAGCACTGTGTTAAACATCAAAAGGAATCACAGATGACACACATCCGTCGTGTCAGCTGGATGTTCGAAAGAAATCACAGTCAATAATACTGTAAGAAAGATGAAGAAGAAAAAAAACCCAACCCTATCATGACATGACAGCTTTAAACAATACAAATGAAGATGTTGAATTCTTGAATCTGACTGTTTAGAAGTTCCTGGTTATTTTTGTTCTTATCACCACCACATGGCTCGGACCACAGTTCCAGCTGCTAATATAAAGGGACGTTTATGTTAAAGCGCTCACTTACGCTGTCCAGTTTCCTAGTAAACATGCAACCTGTTAAAAAGTGTGCAGCAGTCTTTCAGTGAGTTGAACATGGTATCTGTTGGCAGACATGTAGCACTAACACAATCCACACTGAGGTGTTAAACTGGAAAGCAGGGGGCAGCTCAGGCTACGTTCATATCACAATAAAGGGAGTCATTTGCTTGCTGCACCAAGCGATCTGCACCGTGACTAAGTAGCGTCGCCATTTTAACCAGGATATCAGCAATGTGAAACGGTATCGAGTAGTCAAAGCTGATCACCACAGAATCATGTGCTTCATCCTGATGATGATGTTCTTTAACTAACGGCCAACCGTCCTTTACTTTATCTTAAAGTTACATTTAAACCTACTGTTTAAACCTCAAAACTTCCATTTTGTATTTAGTCTCCCAGACCCTTTTCACTATTTCATATGTGTGTGATCTTTCTCTCACGATTCTGTTTATGTGCACACGCAAGCTTTTACTTTTATATCATCTGTATTTGTTTCGATTTACTTTAATAATAATTATAAATAAGTTACTCATCTCCAACAGGTTTATTTTATGTATTAACATTCTCTCGCGTACTCTCTCTCATTCTCGCACTCTCATTCTCGCTCTCTCTCTCTCACTTACTCTCTAACTTACTACACACCAACTAGTGAATTTGTTATTGACGTTTACTAACAAATCACACACACACACACATATATATATAAGTCCCATTGTTTTTAGCTAGTCAAGTGAGCTAACAAGATAGTTAACTAGCAACAACAACCCAAAAATAATTAGCCACACAGCTAATTTAACTAACATATGCTAAAGCTAATTTACAATATTAAGTGTAACATCACCACGAGAGAAAAACAAGATAATTATGGTATGATATGATAGTAACATAAGATAGTTAGCAAGCAACGACAACCTAAAAATAACTAGCCGCACAGCTAATTTAGCTAACATACGCTAAAGCTAATTGACCACACCATTAAGTGTAACGGTTGTTTTAATCGTAGTGTTACATCACCATGAGATAAACACAAGATAGTTATGATATATGATAGTGACATAAGATAGTTAGCAACAACCAAAGAATAACTAGCCGCACAGCTAATTTAGCTAACATATGCTAAAGCTAATTTACCACAACATTAAGTGTAACGGTTTTTTAAATCGTAGTGTAACATCACCATGAGATAAACACAAGATAGTTATGATATATGATAGTGACATAAGATAGTTAGCTTGCAACAACAACCCAAAAATAACTAGCCGCACAGCTAATTTAGCTAACATATGCTAAAGCTAATTTACCACAACATTAAGTGTAACGGTTGTTTTAATCGTAGTGTAACATCACCATGAGATAAACACAAGATAGTTATGATATATGATAGTGACATAAGATAGTTAGCTAGCAACAACAATCCAAAAATAACTAGCCGCACAGCTTATTTAGCTAACATATGCTAAAGCTAATTGACCACAACATTAAGTGTAACGGTTGTTTTAATCGTAGTGTAACATCACCATGAGATAAACACAAGATAGTTATGATATATGATAGTGACATAAGATAGTTAGCTAGCAACAACAATCCAAAAATAACTAGCCGCACAGCTTATTTAGCTAACATATGCTAAAGCTAATTGACCACAACATTAAGTGTAACGGTTGTTTTAATCGTAGTGTAACATCACCATGAGATAAACACAAGATAGTTATGATATATGATAGTGACATAAGATAGTTAGCTAGCAACAACAATCCAAAAATAACTAGCCGCACAGCTTATTTAGCTAACATATGCTAAAGCTAATTGACCACAACATTAAGTGTAACGGTTGTTTTAATCGTAGTGTAACATCACCATGAGATAAACACAAGATAGTTATGATATATGATAGTGACATAAGATAGTTAGCTAGCAACAACAATCCAAAAATAACTAGCCGCACAGCTTATTTAGCTAACATATGCTAAAGCTAATTGACCACAATATTAAGCGTAACATCACCATGAGAGAAATACAAGCCAGCTCGACTTGACTTTATGCGCCGTTTTATATAATTGAGTCATTTTTATTTTTAGTGTAGTTTGGTTTTTCTGCACTGACCTGCCACTCGGAGAGGAGGACTCCCTGACAGCTTCTCAAATTTATTCAGCTGCTCCAGGCTCTGTGCGTCCTCTGAGGCCGACATGTTTGGCAAGGACTAAATCAAACCATCGAATAGGTTTTAACTAAAACATAAAAAAACACTTTCTTTATGTGCAAAACAATGCATTAGAAACAATAACACTTCCCATTCTTCACGGGTTTCTGTCCATCCGCTACGGTTCTGTGGTGAAGGCAGAAATTAGTGTTTCCAAAATGGTCAAAGAAACGAGTCGGGGGGACTTTTAAATTTTTCAAAATAAAGTTTTTGTCTCGACGTGATACAATAAAATTAAAAAAAAAAATAAAAAGCCGTTTAATGCGACACAGTAGTGAGAAATTCTCCTCGCGTGAATTTACAGATTATGTCTCAAAATATTGAACCAAAACAATATTAAAAACAAAACAATATCCAAGAAGTGAAAGTAAAAGGTAAAGTTAGAATATCGCACATTACCTCTGTGTTCATTTATATAGTATTTTTATATTTTATCTATAATTTTTCCCTTTCCTAAATTCTATTTTTATGACAGTCGCAGTCAAAAAACAGCATTTCACCTGTGCGGTTGTGTAAGTGAACAATAAAATAATTATTTTACCACCTGACGGCGCTACAGAGTCCCAAATAGCAGCACAACCAGCACAAGAACAGTTTCTTCCCCCAGACAATCTAGCTCCTGAACAGTTAAATGTTCCCCTATTACGCAATAACAATGTGCAATAATCTTATATTTGTTACCACCTTCATCCTAGTACATCCCTGCATCTCATTCTATTTTATTCCATTTATATTTTATTCCATTTCCATCTATAGCACAACTGTGCATATAATTAATTTATATAAAAAATTATGTATAATAAATTAATTTGTTATAATAAAATTTTGCATTTATTTTATAATTTATTTATCTCTGTTTAATTTTAATAAATTTATTTACTTATCTATCTATCTATCTATCTATCTATCTATCTATCTATCTATCTATCTATCTATCTATCTATCTATCTATCTATCTATCTATCTATCTATCTATCTATTTGTTTGTTTGTTTATATTTATATGCTTATCTTACTGTTATTGTTTGTGTTGTCTCTGTGTACTGGAAGTTTATGACACTAAAACAAATTCCTTGTATGCACAAGCTTACTTGGCAATAAAGCTCTTTCTGATTCTGATTCTAGTTCTGGTTCTTGTCTATGATACATTGAGTCGTAGTCAGGGCTCAGTACAGTACACTAGAGTTTTTCACACCATCATTTACTTTCGCACCATGTCTTCATGAAGCTCTGTGCTTTGTGCACTGGGGCATTGTCATGCTGGGACAGTGTTTATGGTTCTTAATTTCACTAAAATTGAATTGATACTCTACAACAAACAAAGACATTCTATACAGTTTGGAAACAAAAGACATACAATCTTGATGGTCAAGGGGGCACATACTTTTGGATGTATAGTGTAGTGAAATTATTTTCCTTCACTGTGTCACGCATAGGACAGAAAGAAATATATTCAAATCCATGCCTTATTACATCCTAATGATTATTCTGCTTGCTGTATTAAATTTATCCACTAGATGGAAACACACGCAGTATTTGGAAAAACTTTTGAAAGGGTTTACGTGAGGACTGAACGAATGTAGTTAGATTTTTCCTTTAAACTGATCTTCACAGTACGTTAAGCAACAAATGTAGTTGAAACTATTAATTTCCTTTAAATTTGTCTTCTTAAAAGGTTTTGCTTTGTATTCTGCTGATAGCTTTCCCAATTTAATGGCAACTTTTAGAGCCCAATGAAGTGCGAAGACTAGGACGGGTCAAATTCAAATTCGAATTCAATTCAAATTCAAACAAAAATGTATTATAAAACATAATATAAAGATTAATATAATACAAAATTCAAGATTAATATTAGATATATTTCAATGTGTTTGTATTTATCCCCAATGAGCAAGTCTGATCTGACTCAGGTGACTCAGGTGGGAAGGAAAAACTCCCTTAGAAGGTAACGGAAGAAACCTTGAGAGGAACCAGACACAAAGGGGAACCTCATCCTCATGAGGGTGTGATTATAAATATACAGTCTGATAAATGTTGTATTGATGAGGAGATTGTTGTCCTCAAAGACCACATGGAGTTGGTGTCTCCTCTTTAGTATAGCAGAGTCTAACTGGAGCTGGTACATCTCTAGATGTCTCAGGATCCTCACAGAGTCGGCCTCGTCTCAGTGGAGGTCCAAAAACCTAATTGCAAGGAAGACAATCAGAGCTTGTACAATTTCTGGATGCCTTGGGATGGGTGGAAAGAGAGAAGCAGTGGAGAGGAATTAACCTAGCTGCTGTTCATAATATTAGTAAGCAGTAGATGATAATATGCATTTGGTCAGATGTATTAGAGCACAAGATTATGGGATGTATTATGTGTATGCTTGACTAAAGAGATACATTTTTAATCTACATTTAAACTGGGAAAGAGTAATTATAAGTAGTATTTCTGACTTATCAGAGTTTAACAACAGAAAATTACATGTCATCCAATCTTTTATCACTTTAACACACTCAGTTAATTTAGACAATTTAGATACTTTATCTGATTTTGATGAGATATATAACTGGGTATCGTCAGCATAACAATGGAAACTAATCAAATACAGTACCTTCTAATAATGTTCCCTAAGGGAAGCATGTATACTGAGATAAGCAGAGGTCCTAGAACTGATCCTTGAGGGACCCCATTATTAACTGGCAATAAACTGAAGGATTCACCATTTAATTTTACAGAAAGTTATTAATCAGACAGGTAGGATCTAAACCAACTCAAAGCCTGTCCATGAATACATGTGTAATTTTGTAAGCTACAGTATGAGAATGTTGTGCAGTTTCTGTGCTATGATGGGGCCTGAGACCTGACTGAAACTCTTCAAAGATATTGTTTTTTTTTGCTTATCTAGCCACTGTGCTAAATAAAAACCTGTGATTGTTTTGGTTATTTTCTATAAGTTTGCTCAGGTGCTCAGCCCGAGCAGCTTTTAGAGCCTGTCTATAGCTGGACATACTGTCCTTATACGCAATTCTAAAAACTTTTTATTTCGTTTTTCTCCACTTTCGCTCGAGGTTACGGGTTTCTCTTGAGGGTCGTGAATATGACTATTATATTATACCACGGTGCAGGTGCTTTGTCTCTAACCTTCTTGAATCTGATTGGGGCAACAGTGTCTAATGTGCTAGTAAAGATAGCGCCTATGCTGTTAGGCATTACATCTAGATTGTTTGTGTTTAAGGGTACAGTAAGAAGTCCAGACAGATCAGGCAGGTTATTTGTGAATATGTCTTTAGTGGTCGGAATAATAGTTCTACCGAGTCGATAACGTGGTGATACACAGTTAGTCTGTTCTATAGGTAGTGTGTACATACCAGGGATGTGGTAGCTCAGTGGTTAAGGTGTTTGACTACTGATCGGTCATTGGTTCAAATCCCAGGTTCACCAAGTTGCCACTGCAGGGTCCCTGTGCAAGGCCCTTAACCTTAACCCTCAAATGCTCAGGTGTATAAACTGAAAAATGTTCTGTAAGTCACTCTGGATAAGAGTGTCCGCTAAATGCTGTAAATGTACATTATGAGGTAATGCTCTGTGATGTCATCACTTTGAGGTATGATATCTATATCAGTGACGTCTATTCCATGTGATATTATTAAATCTAGCGTATGATTAAGACGATGTGTTGCTCTAGTGATGTTTAGTTTAAACCCAGATGAGTTTAGTAAGTCCATAATGTGAGTCCTAAAGCATCGTTTGTATCGTCAACATGAGTGTTAAAGTCTCTTACAATTAACACTTCATTAAAATTAACCAATAGGTCTGAAAGAACAGGAAAGTGTAGGGCTCTGGGGGTCTGTATACGGTCACTAGAGCAAGAGACATCAGGGATTTTTTTTGTGTGCATGTGCGAGAGTGCAACATTAAGAACAAGCAATTCAAAGGGATTAAATCTATAACGTGTTCTCTGAGTAACAGAAAGGAAATCACTATAAAGATAGTGACAACACCACCTCCAGAGTCATCCTCCACCAAGGCAGAGTTCAGTAAGGCTATTTTCTGAGATGATTTCACTTACAATAAGTGCTTTGGATGCAAGTGATCTAATGTTCAGAAGCTCAAACTTTAGGAACTGTTATTATTATTTTATACGGCATTATTTTGGTTTAATTACGGTAAGATTATTTAGAGAACTTCTCATGCATTTACATTTTGATCTCACTGTGGAACAGACACAGTTTCTATAGGACAGGTCACCGCTAACAGCTTAACCTTTTCAAATGTCAATTAAATGCCAGTGATGAGGGAAATATTAGCTCGTTATATATCTGAAACACAGCCAAATATAACACTTAATACAAAAGAAAATACATATTAGTGGGAATGGATACGAAATAAGATGAAACATCAACTCATGTAGATTTTTTGAATTTTATTTTTATGTTTATCAGAAGATATTTATTCTCCTTAATAATGGAAATCTGACGCTTCTCTGTTCTTCATGTTCTCTGAAAAGCAGCCAAACGTCATGTAATAAATTATATTGAAAGCCAATAATGTGCAGTGAAGGACATTTTCAGCTAAAACGTACAAGGAATGCATATAAGTATTTTTCCTCCAGTGAGTCACTTTATTGTATGTGTGTCAAGCGTGTAGAAGATCTCGGTGTGCTCGTTCATACAGAACATTCCAAACTCATTTATTTGTATTCTCTGGTTTGTGGTTTCAATTCAGTAACGCGGACTGACGTAAGACACGGGATCCAGATATAAGCCACATCTGTAAGAGATCCAGATGAAAGGTGAACCACTGAAATACAGAATGTCAGACTTATCTGAAGGATCTCCAGAACTTTATCTTGGTGACCATCCTAAATGCTGTGAGATAGAAATCCAGCGAAGGAAGCAAAATCTTGGGAATTTGTTAGGAAATCAACAGGATCCCAATGCAGCAGAGTGCTCAAGACCGATTATGAAGCATTTCTCCCTCACTATCAAACTCATTATGGTTCCAAAAAGAGGAAAAAAATAAAAGCAGAAGAAAAAAAAAAGAAAAAAAAAAAGATTTCATCTGAAAAGAATCAGACGGTTATTTATGATCTAATCCTGCTTAAAAAATCACCATCTGCCACTTTATTTGAAATTTTTGTCTAATTACAGAAAATGTGTTATTAATTATAATTAGATCATTATGGGTGTCTGTACACTAACTGGCCACTTTATTAGGAACACCAACATGTTATTATGCTAACACTGGCTAGAGCCTCATTTAACTCTTATAACACTGTTTACTAACAGTGTTTCAATCCTTCCATAATAAACTAAAAATTTGTAAAAGTGTGGAAACGTTCGTACGTGGATTTATCTCGGATCTTCTATGTTCTCGATATCGTGCTTAAAGACGTGGACACAAAAGACACGTTCTGGAACCAAGACACATTTTTCATAATAAAGTTTATTCTATTTTACAAATAGTATTTTGTCCTTGACTGCAAAATAGGAATGCATTATATTTACATACACAGGTATACAATTAATTATAACAAAGTTAGAGAAGCTCGCCTTTCCGCCCGTCTCACTTCTCCTCCTCCTCCTCCTCCTCTTCCTCCTCCTCTTTCTCCTGTTAGAATAGTTCTGTTATCTCTCAGTCCGATATGGAAATAGTAAAAGTCTTTTCTAACGGGGTTTCTGAAACACCTGCTATAACACTGAGCTAGAAGGACATTTTTAAGTCTTGTTTAAGGTGGAAGCTTTATCAGGTCCGTTACAGACAGACAGACAGACAGATAGACAGACAGACGGCTGGGGCTTCACCCAACCACACGTGGCAGTACGTAAAAGGTGGACAGGAAACAGAACACGGGCAGGCGTATCACGGAGGCAGTCGCTTCCTTTATATAAAAAAAAAAACGAGTCACTTTTTGAGTAAATACTGAAAGTGGTACGTGTAGTAGACTGACAGTTAAGCCGAATCCCGTTCTCACTTCAGACTTAAAGAAGGACGAACCGCCATCTTGGACGATCTACACGCCTTCTTCGACACTTCGAATTTTTGGTAAAGCTGGACCACTTCCTGTCTGATATTTTTACTTCAGGACAACAGAAAAACTCGTGCGTATGAAACTCAGCCTCCTGATACCCCTGTGTGTGTTTGTTTGTGTGTGTGTGTGTTAGCATCATACACGTGAGCGATTTAAAGTCCGGAGCTTGACATTAAAACAGGAAAGAAACGAATTACCAAGCAAACGAAAGGTCACTACATTTCTAGGCAAAAGGCAATCAGGATCTCGAATATTTACATTCATCTGGTGCTTTATTAGGACTCTCACTACACCCCGGAGGGAAAAATAAACAAACAAAAAACAAACTAAATTGGATTAGCGCGCTAATGTGAACGGAGAAACCTTATCATGTAAAAATATCCTGAATTTTAATCAAAAATACAAAAAAAAACAACCCCAAAAAACCAAACAAATCATTTATAGGTTTTCAAATCAAACTTAAACAAATGATTATAAATAAACGAAAAACAACCAACATTTAAGCCTTATTGTTTGGACATTTTCACTCATTTCAGACTTGCTTTATTGTCAGATAACATCAATTTATTTTAAAGAAGCCAAATTATCTACAATAATAAAAACACGTATTAATTACAAGCCTGAAACAAGTAAGAATGTTCCAGGCTTTTTTTTTTTTGTTTTTTTTGTTTCTTTAGGCTGTTTTCACACTGTTTTCTTTGGCTGGTATAAAAATACTAACCATAGCAAAAGCTCCGCCCAGTTCTAGCTAGCGTCAACTACGTAAAACTCTCATTGGTGGATTCGAGGGATTAGTGATTAGTTTGGTGTAAATCTGGTGGTGCGACTTCACTGTAAAGGAACATCTTAAAAGTTTCGATTTTCTGTCGGAAAAACTGTCGTATTCTCTCGCTTTTCTCGACATCTTGTCCTTTCCGTCTCTTAGCTTTGTCCTGATGGGTAAAAAAATAAAAAATGTTTAAAGTCAGTCGTCTGAACTCCTTTCAGCACTGGAAGGTTCACCGCGACCCATAAAACCTAAGCGGCAGTGCTTTGGTAGTTTTATTTATTTATTTCTTTATTTTAATACAAAATGGCTACCTCCTGTAGGATTCCATCGGTTCATAAGTTGTGGAGAAAAAAAAAACCCAAAACATCAAGTGTGAAATCAGCCTGAAGAATTATTCGTCTGTATGAAAGATTCTCCGAAGAACCTTGACACAAACGTGAAAATATCTGATATTCATTGTGTATTATGTATCATCTGAAATCATTTTTTTTCTTTCTTTTTCTTTTTCTTTTTTAATCAAAGTACATTATCTGTTTTTTCTCTCTCATCGTGAAGCACCACCATGATAAAAAAAAAACACCTAAAAAAATAAAATAAAAATAATAAAAATATATCAGTAAACAGTCCTGGTCAGAAAACAGACGTGAGATGTAGTTTAAAAAAAAAAAAAAGGTGCGTTTGCATGTTTTTCGCGGTGCAGCAGTAACAGTATCAGTTTATTGTGCAGCTGTTCAACGTGAACACGAACGATAACGGCTAAACAATCTACCTGAGTGACTGCGACGTTTCTTCATGACGGATGATTCGCTGACGTGACATCTAACCGCTGATCATCTAAACAAAGTCGTATTTTTTTTTTTCTTTTTTCTTCTTCTTAAACTTCGGAAAATTCCTAGTAGTATCAGATAAATAGCTTGGATTGCAAGGCAGTTTCATTTCATAACATCCAAATAGGTCAACATGCAGAGGGTATAATATACTATACTCGAATACGGTATCGATCTTATCATCAGTATTATAACTGTTTATTTAACACTTTCACGAAAACATGAGGATGACCTGCAGAGTCGGATAAAGGTTCCACCTTAACAGAAGTTGCGGCTTTAGATGGACGAATCGTTTTTTTCTTCTTCTTCTTCTTCTTCTTTTTCTTCTTCTTCTTCATCATCTCCCTGTCTTCTTCCGAGCAAAAAGAAAGAAAGAAAGAAAGAAAAAAAACAAACACATCCACATCATCGTTTTAGCAAGGCTCGATTTTTAGAAGGTTCCGTCGTCCTTGTTGTCGTTGTTTATTTTTTTTCCTTTTATTCATTTTTAATCAAGTTTAAATCGAAGTACATGCGCTTAAAAAAAAGCCGATAAAGTACCCGGAGGTGGATTTCCACACGATGGGTTCAAATCACCACATGGAGCACGCTGTCAAGGCAAACGAAAGGTCAAAAGTCAGAGGCTGAAGGACAGAACGGTGCTTCAGAGGTGTGGTGTCTGTATCAGTGTCACTTGTTTCACCCCCTCCCCCCCAATCCCCCCGTCCATCGTTTTTGTCACAGGTTGCCGTTCGGGGACTTCTTTCCGTTTTTTTTTCTTCTTTTTTCCTCCCGCCAAAGAAGAAGGGTCCGCTTTACACACGCTTCCTCACGTGTACAAACAAAGTCCTGTCTCAGCGAGGATTATGTTTTTATTTATTTATTTTTTACAGATAGCAGACAGACCTTTGGTTGAGTGTCTGGTTTCCTGCCACCTTAAAAAGTCCATCGTCACTTCAGTCCCTTCGTCATCTCCTTTGGTTATTTTTTTATTTTTTTTTTTTTTTTGCTTCTTTCTCTTTTCCTCAATGCGTGTAATTTGTGGAACTGCAAACTCTGTGGCAGTGAACGACTCTTTTCTTGTCCATCTCCGTATCGGTGACTAATTCTAGTAAAGGTTATGAATCTGAGGCAGCTACAGAACGTGTGCTTGTCTTTAAGAGGACGATGAAGCTTGAACCTCAGCCACAAAAAGCCGAGAGGAAGCCCTCACAGCTGGACTATAAGGTGTGTGTGTGTGCATGTGTGTGTGTGTGTGCTTTCAGAGGCGATTCTTCAGTCCTGTAGTGTTTTTTCCTCGTGCTCGTTTCCTTAACAAAGGTCCAGTTTCTTTCTGTGCCACAGACACTCGGCATCCCAGACGTGACACGAGCTCCATTTTCACCAGTGTGTCTTTTTATTTTCCGTCTTGTAAACTCAATGGACTTCAAGTTTTTTTTCTGGACTTACAACATGCCAAAAATGTGTCCTTTTATTGGTTCGGTACTACAATTAGACTCTATAATTAAACTCGTAGTGTCACACACAACCTTAGTCGATAAAATGAGAACAGCAACGTTGTGGATGTGACACTTCGCTTAACAGCTATCGTTTTTAAAGGCAACATAAATGTAACTTTTAAAATTTTTTATTTTTTTATTTTCCCTAAGGAAGGAGAGACGTTTTCGCAGGCAGCACATCCAAACTCCCCCCACCCCCCCAAAAAAAACCCCCGACCATCCCTCCCTCCCACCCTGTTGCATGGCTGGTAACGTAACACAAGGTCTCCAGCTCCTTGGCCCATTTCTAGTCATCTAGGAAGCAGAGCTTTAACATGATGCGGATTCTTGGTTGCTTGGTAGATAGGAAGTTTGCGAGAAAACAGAAGATGTACAGGTGCTCAGGCACGGCTCGGTTTTTTTTTTTTCCTCTAGTTTTCTGACGGCGGTCCCAGTGCGCTCTGGGAAACGTGGACCTCAGCTCTCCAGGCTCATGAAGGCGACCACCTGTTCCAGCTTGAAGGACAGTCTCTGTTTCCTGGCGCTGTCGTCCTCCTCCAGAGCGCACACAATCTGCCGGAAAGATCAGAGTCCACGTCAGTCACACAATGAAAAAAAAACCCTAACAGCATGCCAAATTTCCCCCTAAACGTCATCCATACAGAAAAACATTTGTTTAAATTCTCATTTGTAAGAAACAAAGCTGTGAGAGTGCCAACTGAACGCCCATGTTGGATTAACACCTCAAGTGCTGCATTAACACCTACAGTGTTCGTTTACGTCCAGCTGGACGGAAGAAGGAGCCAATGAAATGCTGGGGATTTTACTAAAAACGTGGCACATGGTGAAGAGCTCGCTATTTAACCCTCGTAAACTGGAACGGATGAAATCTAGCTACATAACATAACATTGTGTAACAAGGCAATCGACCGTTTAGATAAGACGGAGACACTTTGAGAGGAATAAAGGGTTAGTTTGGAAGATTATGGATACTTCCTCATTACAGATACATTACTGAACTCATCCTGCATTGATATTTCTACTTAAATCTGCTTCAGGACAAAATGTTAACATTTGTTTAGATCCGCCGTGACACGTGGTGGTGGTGCTGGTGGCAGTAGCATCCTCAACATGATGCTACCACCACCATGCTTCACTGTGTGGATGTTGTTAGCACTGACTGGATGTTGTTAGCACTGACTGGATGTTGTTAGCCCTAGCCGCTTGCTCGGTTATCCATTTTTAATTCATTTTCTTTAATGGCATGATGACTTGTTAGACCTAAATAACAGGACAGAGAAATATGAAGTAGATGAGATGTCTCCACTTCGAGTACGAAACCTGTGTGTCTCTGTGCTTCTGACTGAAAGTTGTAACCTCTGTAAATAAAATCATTGTTTCAATTAGAAAAAAAGAATGAGGGGGTCACGGTGGCTTAGTGGTTAGCACGTTCGCCTCACACTTCCAGGGTTGGGGGTTCGATTCCCGCCTCCGCCTTGTGTGTGTGGAGTTTGCATGTTCTCCTCGTGCCTCGGGGGTTTCCTCCGGGTACTCCGGTTTCCTCCCCCGGTCCAAAGACATGCATGGTAGGTTGATTGGCATCTCTGGAAAATTGTCCGTAGTGTGTGAGTGTGTGAGAGAGTGTGTGTGCCCAGTGATGGGTTGGCACTCCGTCCAGGGTGTATCCTGCCTTGATGCCCGATGACGCCTGAGATAGGCACAGGCTCCCCGTGACCCGAGAAGTTTGGATAAGCGGTAGAAAATGAATGAATGAATGAACTTGAGGATGCTACCGCCACCATGCTTCACTGTGTGAATGTTGTTCTAAGGCTGATTTTCAGCACTGTTGTGTTTATATCAAACGTAACGCCTCAAGCCAAACCCGAAAAGCTACGGTCTGATCGGACAACGAGAAACTTTGTCTTAACGTCTTAACGTACCATGTGTCCTTTCGGTGGTTTGGACCTAAAATTAGACTCGTAAAGTCACACACAACATTAGTCGATAAAATAAACGTTGTGGATGTGAGACGCTTCATTTAACAGCGAGGTTAGCTTGGCGTTAACAGCTACGCTATCTGTACGTTTGTCTCCTAACCGAGCAGAGGGTCTCTCTTCAGAATGATTAACGCACTAATTCACTCCTCACTGACTCACACTGAAGAGGCTGCATGTGTTTGTGCTGCATTATTTCCATTCTTAATGAGCAGACTCCAAGCCTGAACATATTGTAAGTAGGAGGTTTCGATCTAGGTGGCCTGCGACGGCTCAGAAGTGCAAACACATCGATAAACACTGATGAATTTGAATTTGAACACTATTTTAAGCCTCGTACCTCCTCTGCATACTTTCCCACGTAGGAATAGATCTCGCTGAGGGAGCTCATGGTGTTAAACTCGTTCATGTGCATACGCGACTGCTCGGCCAGGTAAGCGTTCATATCCTGGTCGCTGATGGCGGGCATCTTATTGATGTCTGAGTAGTATCTGAAAACACACACACACACACACAGAAATACACACAATAATTAAGCATCTGAGAGCTGTGACTTGTTTGCGTGTGAAGTAACAGTCGACATCTTTGCTTCTTTTCCTTGTTGTTTGCGCTCAACATGGCAGTGTGGAGACTTTGATTGACAGCTGTCTCGTCTCCAGGAATCCGATATTTACTTTCGGTGACTGCGCAGCTGCAGTAGATGGGGAATGGTCTTGTTTTGACTCTTAATAAGCCCATGTCCTTCAAAAGCTGTTTTAGAGGCATCGGGGGAAAAAAGCCGATGGAATGCCAGGAATAGCTAAAGTGTGCTTAAAGCAAGCATGCACGTAAACACACACACACACAACACACACACACGGCCTTCTGTGTTTAGGAGGCTCGAAGCTCGAAGCAATCCGTCACTGTCAACAGCAGCTGCAGTGTCACTGTCAAGTCTTTAATTAAAGCAGGTCATTTACATTTTTAATTCCCATTCTGAGCCAACTCGTGGACACCTCATCTTTGTGTGTGTGTGTGTGTGTGTGTGTGTGTGTGTGTGTGTGTGTGTGTATGTGTGTGTGTATGTTTCCAATTCACAGCACGCCAGATCCCTGTGACCATTTTGAGAGTCAGGCGTATGCTGCAATGCACCATGGGATTATCATTAGCCTGCTTCAAGAGAGAGTGTTCAACATAAGAATTAGACAGAGAGAGAGAGAGAGAGAGAGAGAGAGAGAGAGAGAGAGAGAGAGATCAATGTATCGAGGTACGCTGCAGCGTTTGTGAGCTACATTTGCTCCAGATGTTCATCATCTCACCAGAACAACGTGTCCGCTCTAATTTGCCCCCTAGTGGCACAGCAGAGAATAGCTCTGATCAGTTACAGTTACAGTCCAAGAGACTGAGTGAGAAAATAAAATAAATTCATTTGGTAAAGAACATATGTCATACTTTGTTTCTTTTTAAATATAATCTTTGTTATCAATATATTTTTTTTAAGAACATATTTTTTTAAGAACATTTTTAAGAACAATCTTTGACTCGTGTTTGCATTCAGAAACAGGTTTGGTGTAATAGACATGTACTGTGGGGTGCCAATAATTTTGAAATCATTCTATAAAGCTATGTTTCCCCAAACATATATAATTTCTGAACTTTGCTCTTCATGTTTTTCATGTGAACTAGTGATTATAACCTCAACATAATCAGCACAACACAATCCTGGGTTTATGTAGTTAGACGTTTCACACTGCTCCTACTTTTCCCGGGATTAACACTGAATCCTGAGCATCGTTTTGTACTTTCCTAAATCCCGCCTTAACATTTTGCTTATTTGATCGGATAAATCCGGCACGTGGCCGCCTTAAACAGCGTCTCGTCTCATGCTTTCGCATCAGTGAGCAAAAAAGTTGATAAATGATATCATTCGCAGCTTTCTCATCTTTTTGTCCTCTTTGTAAGTTTGTCGTTTATTCGACCGGCCGTTCGTCCTTCGCTATCCGACTTCCTTTAACGTTTCAGTGTCACACGGCGTATTTCCTCCTCGCTACGGCTCACGTGTCCGTGATCGGCGTTTTGCCGTCTGACTCGATCTACAGAGCCATTAAGTTAAGTGTTTCTCCATCCTGGTTTTCACCTGATACGAGCTTTTTATCCTCTGTTCGGTGTCTATACACTGTAACAGCTCATGCTTTCACTAACCAAAAACACCAAATAACCAAAAAGCGCTCTTTAAACGTAGGGGGGTAAAAGCTGATTGCTGCTGTCACCGTCCATCGGTTCGAGCAGCATTCGTGTTATTTGTGCCAGAGGCGAGATCAGTGCAGCAGCGTCAGAACGCTCGCTCCATACCAAAGCAATCAAAGCAGCAATTTATCTGCCACGGGTGCAATTATAGCTACAAGGCTTTGTGGGAAACGTATGTGAGACATGGCCCTGATTTCAGTTAATATCAGACAAATAAATAAAGAAATGTTTACATATTTATCACCCTTCCTCATCCCAACCCTGTTTATTCACTGCATATATAAATAAGCAAAAGGACCGACATTAATCATTTAAACAGCAATTTAGCCTGCGCCCGTGTACATTTCTTCTCCAGCTTTCTTTCGTTTTTATTTATTTATTTATTTATTTTTATTCTTTCATGCAGTGAGATCGAGAACCTTTTCAAACGGTCTCTGTGTCTTTTGTTGCGTTCTAACACGAGTGGAGGAGAAATTTCCCAAGAAAGTCTTTTAC